>NW_026967591.1:0-225640 GCF_028390025.1 Pseudophryne corroboree | reverse complement strand
ACTTTAAGACTTTTCAAGGGTGTGAACTGGCTCCTCCCTCTATGCCCCTCCTCCAGACCTCAGTTTAGAAAATGCCCAGGCAGACTGGATGCACTCCAGGGGAGCTCTACTGAGTTTCTCTGAAAGACATGTTAGGTTTTTTATTTTCAGGGAGGACTGCTGGCAACAGTCTCCCTGCTTCGTGGCACTTAGGGGGCAGAAGTAGGAACCAACTTCCTGAATAGTTTCATGGCTCTGCTCCTGGCTGACAGGACACCACTAGCTCCTGAAGGGTAATTAAAGCTAGCTGCGGTTCTCTGCTCACTCCCCCAGCTCGCCGCCACCCCCTTACAGAGCCAGAAGACAGGTGAGTGTAAGAAGAAAAGGATCTTCAGTCATCATGATGGCTAAAAGGTACCGCGCAGCGGGCGGGAATGCTGCGCGCCATGCTACCCATCACACTCAGGCACTGCAGGGCGTGGGGGGGTGCACTGGGCAGCATGAAACCTAGTAAAACTAGCAGATAAGGGGCATAAGTTGCTGAGGCACAGTCCTACCCCCGCCAGTATAAATAGCAAAAAGTCTGAGGAAAAACGTGCCATAACGGGGGCGGGGCTTCCTCAGTCAGCCAGCACACTGCTCCGCGTCATTTTCTCTCCTTCCAGGATGCAGATAAGAATGCTGGTCCTCCACTGCTGAACCAAGTATCAGGGTGCAAAATGGAGGGTACAGTGAAATTTGGTGCTATACATTGTGTTATCATTATAAAAGCGCTGCAGGTCTGTGGGCATTTTGTGTTTCACAGACATTTTATTGCTGGTGCTGGGTTGTGAACTGGCAATTCCTATCGGTGTCCTGACAGATTTTACTGTGGGTCTGTCCCCTATAAGTCTCGGAGTGTCTGTGGTGTGGTGTGCACCTGTGTGACATGTCTGAGGCAGGGAGCTCTTCCCCTGAGGGAACCATTATGGGGACACAGAGTTGTAATGTGGTGGCGCTGCCGGCACACCATGAGCCTGGGTGAAAGAATTACGTGATACTGTGAATCATATCAGTAAGAGATTAAATAAGTCTGAGTCTCATGCAGAAAACGAGAAAATCAGTGGAAGATGTGATTTTTAGTGGTTCTGCTTTTTCATCCGCAGGCGACCCCTCTGGGTCACATAAAAGACCATTTGCAGAAATAGTACAACTGATACCAACACGGGTTCTGATTCCTGTGTCGACACTAGTGATCCCAGGGAAATAGATCCTAAATTGTCAAAAAGCATTCAATATATTATTGTTGCTATAACGGAGGTTTTGGAAGTTACTGAAGCCCCTCCTGTACCTCAGGAGGCTTATTTTTATAAAGAAAAGAAAATGAATCTAGCCTTCCCTCCTCACGAGCTAAATACTCTCTTTGAGGGAACTTGGGCAAACCCTGAAAAGAAATTTCAGATTCCCAAAAGGATTCAGGTAGCTTTTCCTTTCCCGGCAGAGGACAGGAAAAGGTGGGAGTCATCCCCTGTTTTAGACAGTGCCCTGTCACGGTTAACAAAAAAGGTGATTCTCCCTGCACCTGGGACGGCTTCACTAATGGAGCCGGCAGACTGCAAGTTGGAGACTACGTTAAAATTTGTGGCCAATGGTACACTGCTCAGGCCCACCATTGCTTGCGTGTGGGTGAGTAGGGCTATCGAAAAAAATGGTCAGATAACTTGTCATCTGAAATTGATACGATAAATAGAGACGAGATTCTCCTAAAGTTAGGTTGAAGGATATTGGTCTTTTTGGTTCAAGAGCTGCTACCATGGCAGTCTCGGCTCGGAGGGCGTTGTGGATTCGCCGTGGAATGCAAGCGCAGATTCAAAAGAAATATGGAGGCTCTCCAGTATAAAGGTGAAGCCTTGTTTGGAGATGGGCTGGATGCGTTGGTCTCTGCGGCTACCGAAGGTAAGTCGACATTCTTGCCTTATGCTCCTGCACCGGCGAAAAAGACATCACTCAGATGCAGTCCTTTTGGCCCAACAAATACAAAAAGGCCAAAGGTTCCCCCTTCTTTACAGGTAGAGTGAGAGGATGAGGAAAAAAGTCAGCAGCGTCTCCTGGATCGCAGGAGCAGGAGTCCACCCCTGCTTCTGCCAAATCTGCAGCATGATGCTGGGTCTCCCTTGCGGGAGTCCGCTCGGGTGAGAGCACGTCTGAAACTTTTCGGTCAGATCTGGGCTCAATCTGGCCTGGGCCCATGGATACAAGCTGGAGTTTCAAGACGTCCCCCTATGCCGATTTTTCAAATCGACCTTACCAGCTTCTCTTCCAGAGAAGTAGTAAAGGCTGCAATACAGAAATTAGGTTTTTAGTCAAGCCTCTTCGTAGTTCCGAAGCCGGACGACTCAGTCAGACCAATTCCAATCCTGAAATCTCTGAATCTCTACCTGAAAAGGTTCAAGTTCAAGATGGAATCTCTGAGGGCAGTGATTTCCAGTCTGGAGGAAGGAGATGTCATGGTGTCGGTAGACATAAAAGATGCCTACTTACATGTTCCCATTTATCCTCCACATCAGGTTTATCTGAGGTTCGCAGTACAGGATTGCCATTACCAGTTTCAGACATTGCTGTTCGGACTCTCCACGGCACCGAGGGTGTTCACGAAGGTGATGGCAGAGATAATAGTCCTCCTTCGACAACAAGGAGTCAATATAATTCCTTACCTGGACGAACTCCTGATAAAAGCGAGATTCAAGGAATGGTTGGTGCAGAATATTGCACTCTCCCTGTCAGTGCTCCAACAACATAGTTGGATTTTGAATTTTCCAAAGTCGCAGTTGGAACCAACGACAAGATTGTCTTTTCTAGGGAAGATACTTGACACAGAAGTTCAGCGGGTATTTCTTCCAGTTGAAAAAGATCCAGAAAACGGTCAAACGAGTTTTGAAACTGACGAGAGTGTCGATACATCAATGCATTTGGTTGTTGGGAAAGATGGTAGCGGCCTACGAGGCCATACAGTTTTCCAGATTCCATGCCAGAGTATTCCAATGGGATCTGTTAGACAAGTGATCCGGATCCCACCTACACATGCACCAGAGGATAATCCTGTCCTCCGAAGCCAGGATTTCGCTCCTGTGGTGGCTGCACTGTTCTCACCTACTAGAGGGTCGCAGGTTCGAGATTCAGGACTGTGTCCTAGTAACCACAGATGCAAGTCTCTAAGGCTGGGGTGCAGTCACACTAGGAAAGAGTTTCCAAGGAAAATGGTCAAGTCAGGAATCCTGTCTTCACATAAACGTTCTGGAATTGAGAGCCATTTACAACGGCCTTCTACAAGATCAGCCAGTGCAGATCCAGTCAGACAATGTAACAGCAGTCGCATACATAAACCATCAAGGCGGAACGAAAAGCAGAGCGGCAATGGCAGAGGTGACAAAGATCCTCCTCTGGGCAGAAAGACATGCAAGAGCTTTGTCGGCAATTTTCATTCCGGGAGTGGACAACTGGGAAGCAGACTCCCTCAGCAGACACGATCTCCAACCAGGGGAGTGGGGCCTTCACCAAGAAGTCTTCGCAGAGGTGACAAGTCTTTGGGGAGTCCCTCAAGTAGACATGATGGCATCTCGTCTCAACAAGAAGCTTCAGAGATATTGTTCCAGGTCGAGAGACCCTCAAGCAGTAGCAGTGGATGCACTGATGACCCAGTTGGTGTTTCGGTTGGTATATGTCTTCCCTCCTCTTCCACTAATACCAAAAGTTCTCAAAATAATAAGAATAACAAGGGTTCGACTAATCCTCATTGCCCCAGACTGGCCAAGGAGGGCTTGGTATCCAGATCTTCAGCAGTTGCTCATGGATGATCCTCGGCCTCTTCCTCCTCGCGAGGACCTGCTGCAGCAGGGGCTGTGCATGTATCAAGACTTACCGTGGCTACGTTTGACGGCATGGCTGTTGAGAGCCGGGTTCCTAGCCCGAAAGGGGATTCCTACGGAAGTCATTCCCACTCTTGTTCAGGCCAGGAAAGGAGTAATGTTTAAACATTACCACCATATTTGGAGAAAATATGTGTCATGGTGTGAATCCAAGAAGGCTCCTACGGAAGAGTTTCAGTTGGGACGTTTTCTCCATTTTCTGCAGGCAGGTGTGGATATGGGCCTAAGATTGGGTTCAATCAAGGTTCAGATTTTGGCCTTGTTAGTTTTCTTACAAAAACAATTGGCCTCCCTTCCAGAAGTTCAGACGGTCGTGAAAGGGATGCTGCACATCCAACCTCCATTTGTGTCTCCGGTGGCACCTTGGGACCTTAATGTGGGGTTGCAGTTCCTTCAATCAGATTGGTTTGAACCTCTGCAGTGTTATGATTCCTGTACTCCAGACCGGAGAAGATCTTATGGCAGGGATCTGAGTACAGGAACAATATGCTGGTTGTGGGAGCTGGAGAGCCTAGTAACCCCTGGCGCCCTAACTCCGTTGTCTCGCCCGTGTTATCAGAAATCCCCTGCGAGACTATGGTTGCTTGAGCCCATGGCAGCCGCGTTCGAAGGGCGGATTATGTCTGCCCAACCCCGATGCCCCCGCAGGTCTTAATGGGAGACAAGGGGAAGTCCGAGACAGGGTGATAACAAGGGGCCCTCTGACTAAGCAACCAAGCCAGGGATTACAAGCTAACTAAACTAAATCAAAAGGTATGCGCGGACTAGCCGCCAGGGAAAAGGACAACCAAAGATCCACTGATCCGACACTCCTATCCGGCACCGCTGGACACCAGAGTGGATCTTGTGGAAGCGGAATCCTCCGCAAAGCTCCAGAACACAATATAAACAAAATAATAAACTGTAGCGGACACGCCGCAACAGCGACTCACGAACACCACCAGATGTTAAAGGTGCTCGGTCAGACTCCAGGAACAGATGGTAACTTCCGAGTACAGGATCTCTGAGGACAGGAACAATCGAATGGACCGGGACTGGGAACTCTCTGTAGCAGACTCAGGCAAACAGGAAGCTATCACCGGCGTCTGTGGGAAGTCCAAAGGGAGCCTATAACTGTGGGCTCCCCAATCAGGAGCCAGACAGGGTAATTAATAGTAATGCCGTGCAGCTTGCATGCTGCACGGCCAGCACATGATGATTTAATTACAGAAGACCCAGCAACGGGGAACGCGGCCCGAACGTGGCGTCCCCGTTGCTAAGGTCCGGGCGGCTGCGTGCGCCCGGCGTCAGCGTTGCCAGGGAGCCGGCGGCTGCGTGCGCCCGGCGTCAGCGTTGCCAGGGAGCCGGCGGCTGCACGCGCCCGGCGTCCCTGGTTGCTAGGCGCCGGGCCGCACCGCTGATCGGACCCCGGCGCCTAACATGCAGGAGATAAAATTGAAGTTTCTCACTTGGAAAGTGGTAATGCTCTTGGCCTTGGCATCCGCAAGGCGGGTGTCTGAGTTGGCGGCCTTGACTCACAAGAGTCCTTACCTGATCTTCCATGAAGATTGGGCAGAGTTGAGAACTCGCCAACAATTTTTTCCGAAGGTGGTTTCGTCTTTCCATATAAACCAGCCTATTGTGGTGCCAGTGGCTACTGACACTTTCACTGTGTCAAAGTCTCTGGATGTGGTTAGCGCTTTGAAAATTTATGTCGCAAGAACAGCTAGGATACGAAAAACTGAGGCTCTGTTTGTCCTGTATGCTCCCAACATGATTGGGTGTCCTGCTTCTAAGCAGACCATTGCGCACTGGATCAGAGGGACGATTCAGCACGCTCATTCCACGGCAGGATTGCCGATACCGAAGTCGGTAAATGCCCATTCTACTAGAAAGGTGGGCTCATCCTGGGTGGCTGCCCGGGTGATCTCGGCGTTACAGCTTTGCCGAGCAGCTACTTGGTCAGGGGCAAACACGTTTGCAAAGTTTTATAAGTTTGACACCTTGGCCGATGAGGACCTCAAGTTTGGTCAATCCGTGCTGCAGGGTCATCATAGAAACATAGAATCATAGAATTTGACGGCAGATAAGAACCACTTGGCCCATCTAGTCTGCCCCTTTTTTTTTATCCTTTAGGTAATCTCAACCCTTTTTGATCATCTGCACTCTCCCACCCGTACTGGAGATTTGGTATAACCCCATGGTACTGAAGTGGACCCCAGCATCCTCTAGGACGTATGAAGAAACAGGATTTTAATACCTACCGGTAAATCCTTTTCTCCTAGTCCGTAGAGGATGCTGGGCACCCAACCCAGTGCGTACTTTACCTGCAGTTGTTAGTTTTGTAGTTACACAAGTGTTGTGTTGCTGCAAAAGTGTTCATGCCCATTGGCATGTGTTGTGTTGAAAGCCATGTTGTGCGGCATGGTTGAGGTGTGAGCTGGTATGAATCTCACCATTCATTTAAAAGTAAATCCTTTCCTCGAAATGTCCGTCTCCCTGGGCACAATTCCTATACTGAGGTCTGGAGGAGGGGCATAGAGGGAGGAGCGAGTTCACACCCTTGAAAAGTCTTAAAGTGCCCATGGCTCCTGCGGAACCGTCTATACCCCATGGCACTGAAGTGGACCCCACCATCCTCTATAGACTAGGACAGGCATTCCCAACCGCGGTCCTCAAGGCACACCAACAGTGCAGGTTTTAGTGATATTCAGGCTTCAGCACGGATGGTTAGATCAAAATAACTGAGCTACTAATTAAGTCGGTATCCGGTCAGTTTATCTACCTACACTAGATCGACAATCCAAAGGTCGACACCACTTAATCGAACAACGAATGATCGACAACTACACATGATCGACAATCAAATGATCGACTGAATACCAAGATCGACATCGCACTCATTGACAGCATCACCACATGGGCAAATCCGAAAAAAGAAAAACAATAGTGCGACAAACATATGATCGACATAATTAAACATCTACGTGGCACATAATCTACAATACAAACATCGACTGACTATAAATAGATAATATGTTAGATCGACACAAACATGATCGACAAAAACTAGCATCGACGGGACAAATAATCGAAAAATAAATCATCGACATATTACCCGACAGACTACACATTAGATCAATCAATGCATATGATCGACATTCATTTTTATCGACCAAACATATGTCAGACAGTCGGACACAGACATACACCAGATAGTCAAAATTATACATCAACAAATTACCTGATCGACAAACGTAACAATCGACTGAATAAATGATCTACAACTGTTACAGCGGCATACATTAGATCCAACCACAATACATCGACACCAACATTTGTTAGATTATACTCTGCTTCGATAGTACAAATGATCGACATTCGACTACAGCTGACACTATCGTCCACCTAGCCAACCGCGCCCCTATATTCATTTCATCACCCCTCCCTCCACCGCGACCCCGCTATCCACAGCCGTCTACTACCCCTAGACGCTGCCGCCCACACCAGTCCGTCACCCGCTAATCTAGCGGAGGCGACCAGCATCCTTGCCCGTGGCACTACAGGTGCCAAAATGCCCGCCACACCTTCACCAACACTACAGTTGACTCTACCGTCCACCTAGCCAACCACGCCCCTATATTCATTTCATCATCCCTCCAACGGTCCACCGCAACCCCGCTATCCACAGCCGTCTACTAGACGCTGCCGCCCACACCAGTCCGTCACCCGCTAATCTAGCGGAGGCGACCAGCATCCTTGGCCGTGGCACTACAGGTGCCAAAATGCCCCCCCCACACCTTTACCCATAATTCTGTTATCCATGTTTCATAATAAACCTTATATTTTTTCTACATCATAAGTATAGTATTCAATGAAATTTAAAGAAAGCACTTAGGCCTCTTTATCAAACAGGTTCATATAAAGTTTGTTACTGGCGTCAAAGTGTCTGCTATAAATCATTGTCAATGAACCCCGTGACTCATTCCAAACTTAAAGTTCACAAGGTTATTTTATTTAAAGTTAACTATCACAAGGTTATTTTATTTAAATATTGAAGAAGCACAGTGATTGGCCAGAATTTTTTTTTCTAAACACTCCCATCTTAAAGTGTATAAAACCTTTAGCTAACAAACCATCAGCCACATCTATTGTATTTAAGATTTGGGAAGATTTAAACATTTCAAGTGATCTACAATGGCTAATCAAACGGAATGTATCCTGGTTCCTTCTCATCGAGGAATGCTCTTAAACTTGACGGATACCTTCTCGCAAAGAATAAGCAGCATCTTGATGTAGTGTACTGGCACTGCACAGAGCGCAAGACAAGCTATTGTCCTTGTTTTGCGAAGACCACCATTGTTAATGGACAGCACATATTAAATACCCATGGAGACCATAACCATCCTCCACGACCCGAAAAAACGGTGATCAACATCGCGAAACATGTATTAAAGAACGGGCAAAGCAAAGTAATGATCCCCCTGCACAAATCATCCAACAGGTAACGTCTCGGATGCCATCGACAAGTGCGGCATATCTGCCAAACAGGGATGCCCTCCGTCAAATGGTCAAAAGGGCAAGGCGAGATGATTTCCCTATTGAGCCCAGTACCTTGGAGGAGATAGATGTCCCTCAAAATCTAGCCTTTCTAAATGAGGTTGAATTTCTAGTGAAGGACAGTGTTTTTCATAATGAAAGAACATTGGCCCTCATTCTGAGTTGTTCGCTCTGTATTTTTTATCGCATCGCAGCAATTTTTCCGCTTAGTGCGCATGCGCAATGTCCGCACTGCGACTGCGCCAAGTAAATTTGCTAAGAAGTTAGTATTTTTACTCACGGCTTTTTCTTCGCTCTGGCGATCGTAATGTGATTGACAGGAAATGGGTGTTTCTGGGCGGAAACAGGACGTTTTATGGGCGTGTGGGAAAAAATGCTACCGTTTCCGGAAAAAACGCAGGAGTGGCCGTAGAAACGGGGGAGTGTCTGGGCGAACGCTGGGTGTGTTTGTGACGTCAAACCAGGAACGACAAGCACTGAACTGTTCGCAGATGCCGAGTAAGTCTGAAGCTACTCTGAAACTGCTAAGAAGTGTGCTAATCGCAATATTGCGAATACATCGTTCGCAATTTTAAGAAGCTAAGATTCACTCCCAGTAGGCGGCGACTTAGCGTGAGTAAATCTGCTAAAATCAGCTTGCGAGCGAACAACTCGGAATGACCACCCTTGCTCTTTACTACAGAGGAGAATGTAAAAAAGCTGCATGAGGCCTCATACTGGGTGATGGATGGAACATTCAAAACTTGTCCCACCCTATTTCGACAGATATATTCCATTCACGCTCTGGTTGGCACTGATGAGCAAACACAGTGTTTTTTGCCTCTAGTCTACGCATTGTTAAGTAGTAAGACTGAGGACTGCTATGTCCGCCTTCTGGAAGATTTGCAGGAATATGGTGGACAATTTGATTTAGAATTTGCACATATGTATATTGTTACAGACTTTGAAAACTCTGCTATCCAAGCATGCAAACGTGTTTTCCCTTCCAGCACTCACAAATGCTGTTTATTCCATTTTGGTCAAAACATTTGGCGCACATTACAATCCACAGGACTTGCCACCCAATATGGCAAAGACATGGAATTTTCTATGCTACTGAGGCATCTGCAAGCCCTTGCTTTTCTCCCATCTGGAGATATTCCTGCAGCATTTGAAGAATGAAAAGATAAAATGCCCCCTAATGCCGCACCATTAGTCACTTATTTTGAGGAGACTTACATATTAGGTCGTATTAGAACAGCACGAAGTCAGACCAGATCTCACCCACTATTTCCACTAAATATATGGTCAGTGCATGAAAATATCCTTGTAGGCGTTCCAAGAACCCAGAACAAGTTGGAAGGATGGCATAAAAGATGGAATACTATCCTAGGCGAAAAGAAATTAGGAGTTTATCGTGTTATCGAATGTTTTTACAAAGAACAGCAGGTAACAACTACACTCCTGGAAAAAATAAATGCCAATGTCCTGAGAACCCCAACGAAGCAGGAATTAATAACCAGGGAAGAAGCAATCCTGAGATGTGTTGACCAGCTAGGAATTGTCCCGTGTATGGATTATCTCCGGGGCATAGCTTTCCATCTACGTTTAGACTGAGTTCTTCTTTCCTTCCTCGTTTCTAATAGTTATACTTCCTTACAAAATTTGCATTTCCGGTTTATTTTTTAAGGAGTTATGTTGGATTCAACAATTGTTTTTGTTAAGTTTATAATTATACAAAGTTTCCATTTAAATATTATGGAATGATGGATGGATCAATACTTATTTTCTATATTTGGTTAGTATACTTTATAATCTCAAACTTACGATGAATATAACACTTTAAAGATTAATGAAAAGTAGATTCTCATCAATATATTTATATATGCTCTTTATAATATTAACACACTGTATCCTTATTTATGTATTTATGTAAATCCATATAAAATATTTTAATCCTTCACCCTGCTAACCTTATCCCCTCTCTTCACCCTGCTTGTGCCTTCACCTAGTCGCTGCTGCCTATACATCACACCCCATTCCCACACTGTCACAACTGAGGGCCTGAGCTGACGGGAGGCAGCCTCAGTTGTAGGGGCTGAGATGTACCGGAACCTGGGAGGTTGTATCAGACCCCTGGACATGTAAGTAACATGAATAATAACTGCCCGAAGGCGTGACCACGACAACTTAGATAAAAGTCAATGATGTTTATTATGACAACTCCGCATCACAGCAGCAATAAAAGAAAACGTAAAAGTCAGCAAAGAATAAATACAGTTCCTGAGTACTACAGCATGGCAGGAGCCACAGGGCACTGGTAGTGTGAGATAGTTCTTATGATCTTCTAGATGGAAAGTCCTTACCAGGCCCGGCTGTAGCAATGGAGATAACCCAGGATTGTACCAGCTGGTGTTCCAGGAAGAGCTGGGTTGCTGAAGGTAAAACAGCTGCTGTGGATACTGGCTGGAACCAGACTGTTGTTAGCACGGAGTGGATACTGGCTGGAACCAGTTAAATAATAAATGAACTTTGGGAGCGATGAAATGTGAACTGAAATGTAGAACTTGAGAGCGGAGAAATAATAATTCCGGTGGAGAGTGGTAAAGTGTAGAAAGGACACCGGCCCTTTAAGGGAAGCTGTACTCTGCTGGAAGCTGATAGTGTTGTAGCTGGAAACAGATGAATCCACAATGGATTGGAGAGTCAGGCTACACCGCAGGTGGAATGCTGGTGCGGGTCTCTATGGTGGAAGTCTTGAGACAGGAGCTGGAACCTGGAAGACAATCATAGAAGAGAGACAAACAGGAACTAGGTTTGACAACCAAAGCACTGACGTCTTCCTTGCTCAGGTACAGCTTACTTATACCTGCAGCAAGGAAGGGGTTGGCTAGGCAATTATGCAAATCAACAACACAGACAGCAGATTGGTGGAAATGATCAGATGACAGAATCCAAGATGGCTGCGCCCATGCAGACACTTGGAGGGAAGTTTGGTTTGTAATCCATGTGGTCTGGGAAACAGTAATGGCGGCGCCGGCCACCGGAGACAGGAGACGCCAGGCTGATAGATGCACATTTAACCACGCGGGCACAGCGGAGGCCGCGGCTGATGAAAAGACCCCTCTGCATGTGGAAACTCAGGAACAGCGGAATCCGGTCCTGGAACGCTGAGCCCGCCTTAGGAGGCATCTGAAGGGTAAGTAATGGCGTCCAGATACCCGGATCGTGACAGCACCCCCCCCCCCTTTAGGAGTGGCCCCAGGACACTTCTTAGGCTTTAAAGGAAACTTTGCGTGGAAATTTCGGACCAAGGCAGGAGCATGGACGTCAGAGGCATTGGTCCAAGAGCGTTCTTCAGGACCATAGCCCTTCCAGTCAATGAGATACTGAAGTTGACCGTAACGGTGACGTGAGTCCAGGATCTTGGCCACTTCATACTCAACGCCTCGTTGAGTTTGGACTTTCGGAGTTGGTGGAAGTGAGGAATGAAACCGATTCAAGATTAGCGGTTTCAACAGGGAAACATGGAATGTCCTGGGTATTTTTAAGAAGGGAGGTAACTGGAGTCTGTAAGCAACAGGATTGATGACTTGATCAATTTTAAAAGGACCGATGTAGCGAGGTGCAAACTTCATACTGGGAACTCTTAACCTCAAATTCTTCGTGGATAACCATACCCGATCACCCACCTTGAGAGCAGGAACTGCTCGACACTTCTTATCCGCAAACTTCTTGTACCTGAACGATGCCTTGAGCAGAGCTGATCGTACGCTCTTCCAGATATTGGCAAACTGATGCAAGGTGATATCCACTGCGGGAACAGAAGTTGCTGGAAGCGGTTGGAACTCAGGGACTTTAGGGTGGAATCCAAAGTTGGTGAAGAATGGTGTTGAGGAAGATGAAGAATGATACTGGTTGTTATGACAGAACTCGGCCCAGGGAAGTAATTGAACCCAGTCATCTTGAGAGGAGGACAAATAGATGCGGAGGAAGGCCTCCAAGTCCTGATTCACCCTCTCAGTTTGACCATTGGTCTGAGGATGGTAAGCCGTGGAAAACTTTAACTTGACTTGGAGGACTTGACATAAACTTCGCCAGAATTTGGCTGTGAATTGAACTCCTCGATCTGAGATAATTTCTTCTGGAAGACCGTGGAGTCGGAAGATCTCTTGTATGAATACTTGAGCCAACTTGGAAGCTGACGGAAGACCGGTGAGAGGAATGAAGTGTGCCATCTTGGTGAACCGGTCAACTACCACCCATATGGTATTGAACTTGTTGCACATGGGCAAATCTGTAATAAAATCCATCGACAAATGGGTCCATGGTCGACGGGGAACAGATAGTGGAACCAGTTGCCCCGCAGGCGACTGGCGGGATACTTTATGTTGAGCACACTTTGGGCAAGATGCAATAAACTCCAAAACGTCCTTTTTCAGAGTTGGCCACCAATAGGACCTAGAGATAAACTCCAGGGTTTTTTGGATACCTGTATGTCCGGCAAAACGGGAAGCATGGGCCCAATGCATGAGCTTCTTCCTTAGTGTCGGCTTCACAAAACTTTTCCCTGATGGGGGCGTAGAGTCCATCCCTACCGTGGAGAATGCCAACGGATTTATAATAGGATGCTTGTCTGAAGACTCTGACTCATTTTCTTGCTCCCATGAGCGGGAAAGGGCATCGGCCTTGCGATTCTGAGAGCCCGGACAGAACTGGAGTTTAAAGTCGAACCTGGAAAAGAAAAGTGCCCATCTGGCCTGACGAGGGTTGAGACATTGTGCGCCTTTTAGATATAGAAGGTTCTTGTGGTCTGTAAGGATGGTGATTGAATTAGAAGCTCCCTCCAACAGATATCTCCACTCCTCTAGAGCGAGCTTGATGGCTAGCAACTCCTGGTCGCCAATGGCATAGTTGCGCTCCGCTGGGGAGAACTTCCGTGAGAAGAAACTGCAAGGATGTAAATGACCATCTTTAGCCCTCTGAGATAACACCGCTCCTACTCCAACGGAGGAGGCATCCACCTCTAAGATGAAAGGAGAGTCGATGTCAGGCTGTTTCAGGACAGGTGCAGAGATGAACCTCTGTTTTAAAAGATGAAAAGCTTGCATGGCTTCTTCAGACCACTTGGACGGGTTAGCACCCTTCTTGGTGAAAGCAGTAATAGGCGCCACAATGGTGGAAAAGTCTCGTATAAACTTTCGGTAATAATTGGCGAACCCTAAGAACCTCTGGACCCCTTTGAGGGTTAAGGGTACCGGCCAATTCTGGATTGCTTGTAGTTTCTCAGGATCCATCTCTAGTCCGGAACCGGACACAATGTACCCTAGAAACGGAATGGACTTGACTTCAAAGACGCATTTCTCTAATTTGCAGTAGAGATGATTGACACGGAGACGGGACAGAACCTCCTTTACCCAGAAACGATGTTCCTCTAAATCGTTGGCAAAAATGAGGATATCATCTAGATAGACCACGACATGACGGTATAGAATGTCTCTGAAGATCTCATTGACGAAATGCTGGAAGACAGCTGGAGCATTGCTCAATCCGAAGGGCATGACGAGGTACTCATAATGTCCGTCACGGGTGTTAAATGCGGTCTTCCACTCGTCACCCTCACGGATCCGGATGAGATTGTATGCACCTCTCAGGTCCAGCTTTGTAAAGATGGTAGCTCCGCTAACTCTGTCAAAGAGCTCAGTAATCAGGGGTAAAGGATAGCGGTTCTTGATGGTAATGTCGTTCAAACCTCTGTAGTCGATGCACGGCCGCAGACCACCATCTTTCTTCTTTACAAAAAAGAAACCTGCGCCGGCTGGAGAAGAAGAAGGTCGAATGAACCCCTTTGCTAGGTTCTCTTTAATGTATTCCTCCATAGAATGTGTCTCGGGGAGAGACAACGGATAAGTTCGGCCTCGAGGTGGAACCTTCCCTGGAACGAGATCAATCGGGCAGTCCCATTCTCTATGAGGAGGAAGGATATCAGCAGAAGCTTTACTGAACACATCCGTGAAATCTTGATATGGAGGAGGTGGAACATCAGACGACCTGGGGGAGGAAGAACAGACAGGCAACACTTTAAACAAACATGTCTTAGTACAGGAGGAACCCCATGCCAGGATTTGCGTAGTCGTCCAATCAATTGTAGGATTGTGAAGACGGAGCCATGGAAGGCCCAGGACCACAGGATGTGTGGCTCTTGGAATCACTAAAAATGAAATAAGTTCGGAATGAAGAACTCCCACTCTCAGACGAACTGGTAGAGTCCTTAGAGAAATAACTGTATCAAAAATTTTACTGCCATCCACAGCAGTTAAGGAAAAGGACGAAGGAAGTCTCTCGGTGGGTAGGGACCACCGTTTAACATAGGCTTCAGTAATAAAGTTCCCAGCTGCTCCGGAATCCAGGAGGGCAATGACGTTCTGATAACGTTGAGCAACTTGAAGCGAGACTGGGAGGTTACAATCTTGAGGAGATGGAGAGGAGATCATTACTCCTAGCCGGCCCTCTCCTTGGCGAGCTAGGATTTGGAGTTTCCCGGACGTTTGGGACAGGCATTAATGGTGTGAGACGGAGCTGCACAATACAGACAGAGAAACTCGGAGAGACGTCTTCGGCGCTCAGCAGGAGTTAAACGGGAACGGCCAATTTGCATGGGTTCATCTGTAGTTGGTGACAGTTGGCGAGGAGGAGGAGTAGAAGATTTTGGAGCAGATGATCTTCCACGCTCAGTTGCTCTCTCTCTGAAACGTAAGTCAACTTTCGTACAAAGTGAGATTAGCTCATCTAACTTGGAGGGTAAGTCTCTGGTAGCTAACTCATCTTTAATACGCTCGGATAAACCATGCCAGAATGCAGCATACAGGGCCTCGTCGTTCCATGCCAGTTCGGATGCCAGGATCTGGAACTGTATAAGATATTGTCCTACAGTACGTGATTCCTGGCGTAAACGGAGAATCTCAGACGAAGCTGAAGTTACCCGGCCTGGCTCGTCGAAGATGCGCCTGAATGTTGACACAAATGCAGTGTAAGAAGATAGCAGGGTGTCGGACCTCTCCCATAACGGTGATGCCCAATCAAGGGCTGAGCCACTGAGAAGAGAAATAATGTAGGCAATTTTTGTACGGTCACTGGGAAAATTGCCAGGTTGTAGCTCAAACTGAATCTCACACTGGTTGAGAAATCCCCTGCAGAATCTTGGAGATCCGTCAAATTTTGCTGGCGTTGGAAGATGAAGACGTGGAGCAGAAATGGGTAAGGTGGGTGGGGTTATAGCTGGAGTCACTGTGGTTGACGCACCAGACGCGCCTGATCCACGGAGAGTTGTCTGAATCCCATCCAGCCGAGTAGAGAGATCCTGGAGACAGCGGATGATGTGGCCCTGTGCAGCCTCCTGATGTTCTAGTCGGGCTGCCAGTTCTTGCATCGGCCTGGCCGCTTGATCCTGGTCTCCGGCTGGATTCATTAGGTCAGTGCTTACTGTCACAACTGAGGGCCTGAGCTGACGGGAGGCAGCCTCAGTTGTAGGGGCTGAGATGTACCGGAACCTGGGAGGTTGTATCAGACCCCTGGACATGTAAGTAACATGAATAATAACTGCCCGAAGGCGTGACCACGACAACTTAGATAAAAGTCAATGATGTTTATTATGACAACTCCGCATCACAGCAGCAATAAAAGAAAACGTAAAAGTCAGCAAAGAATAAATACAGTTCCTGAGTACTACAGCATGGCAGGAGCCACAGGGCACTGGTAGTGTGAGATAGTTCTTATGATCTTCTAGATGGAAAGTCCTTACCAGGCCCGGCTGTAGCAATGGAGATAACCCAGGATTGTACCAGCTGGTGTTCCAGGAAGAGCTGGGTTGCTGAAGGTAAAACAGCTGCTGTGGATACTGGCTGGAACCAGACTGTTGTTAGCACGGAGTGGATACTGGCTGGAACCAGTTAAATAATAAATGAACTTTGGGAGCGATGAAATGTGAACTGAAATGTAGAACTTGAGAGCGGAGAAATAATAATTCCGGTGGAGAGTGGTAAAGTGTAGAAAGGACACCGGCCCTTTAAGGGAAGCTGTACTCTGCTGGAAGCTGATAGTGTTGTAGCTGGAAACAGATGAATCCACAATGGATTGGAGAGTCAGGCTACACCGCAGGTGGAATGCTGGTGCGGGTCTCTATGGTGGAAGTCTTGAGACAGGAGCTGGAACCTGGAAGACAATCATAGAAGAGAGACAAACAGGAACTAGGTTTGACAACCAAAGCACTGACGTCTTCCTTGCTCAGGTACAGCTTACTTATACCTGCAGCAAGGAAGGGGTTGGCTAGGCAATTATGCAAATCAACAACACAGACAGCAGATTGGTGGAAATGATCAGATGACAGAATCCAAGATGGCTGCGCCCATGCAGACACTTGGAGGGAAGTTTGGTTTGTAATCCATGTGGTCTGGGAAACAGTAATGGCGGCGCCGGCCACCGGAGACAGGAGACGCCAGGCTGATAGATGCACATTTAACCACGCGGGCACAGCGGAGGCCGCGGCTGATGAAAAGACCCCTCTGCATGTGGAAACTCAGGAACAGCGGAATCCGGTCCTGGAACGCTGAGCCCGCCTTAGGAGGCATCTGAAGGGTAAGTAATGGCGTCCAGATACCCGGATCGTGACACACGGCGGTCGAGAATGACTGATTAGCTAGGTGGGTGGACTACAGAAATTACAAGTTTGTAACCCAGAACTGCGCTCACAGGTTAAGATGACAGCCCGTGTTCCCAAGAAAAGCCTTCACCAAGACTTTACCTATACACCAATCCAATAATTGAGAACTCGTGCCGCTACCCTAACTGTAAACACAAAAATAGAGGTGGTCTATATTTTACCACAAGCTCCAGGTGAAGTTCACTTACATAAGCATTGGATTCTAAAACAAAAAACAAAAAATATACAATAGTGTAATATGTAGCAGCAAGATTCCAAATGTATATTCTTACTGGTCCCACTCACATGTAGAAACTTTTAGAAAGGCATATCATCCACTTTAAGGGGTATGTCCAGAAGTCATCAGCAGGATTCTGGGTGACGTTAGTCTGTATATGTCATCCATAAAGGAATTCCCAATATGATACTAAAAACTTTAAAAAAGCCAATATGGTGCAATATTGTTTGATAAAATAAAAAGATTTAATAACAAGTATTACACTCACAATTTATAAAATTCAAAAAGGCATATATCACCAATCATATGGTACATTCAAACGATATCCTCCCACAGCGCTGATCAAAAATCCCTCTACATCCAGGAAGGGGTCGATGGTCAGACAGTGACAGCCAGGGAATATCAGATGTTGTTTTGCTTAAACGCGTTTTCGGTCATAGGACCTTCCTCAGAAGCATAAAACTCTGGAGTGAATAAACACCCTTTTATACCCTCTTAATTGGGGTGATTACAAACACCTTACTTTTAATTATAAACATCTGTGTAATTGGAAATCATTTCACTTCCCTCCATGATATTCGTCACCAGGAAGTGACGTTTTTGCGTTCCACCGGTCTATCATTATAACTTATTTATTTAACTACAATACAATATCCACGGAACTATAGTGCAGAGGGTCCAACCCTCTTAACAGGGGGTCTTTCCTGCACTTAGTTTGGATGTTTTTTAGTCTTCCAGACCAAAAGACGTGTGACCGGAAGTGACGCGTATGCGTTCCACCGGTCACACGTCACACCACTGCTCTTTTCCAAAACATGAAGGACGTAACCGGAAATGACGCCTTTGCGTTTCACCGGTTCATATTCCTTCTCGATTGGGTTCCCCATTAAAGATAGTAAAGCCGGAAATAACGTCTATGCGTTCCACCGGTCATATATTTTTCCTCAACTTCTCTCCAAACAGAAAGGACATAACCGGAAGTCGCGCCTCTGCGTCCCACCGGTGCATATTCCTCCTCCATTACATTCCCCATATCATGTATTATAGATAGTATAACCTCCATTATTAATACCAACCAAAACAATGAACAGATTTCATAATAAAATATATACAATGTGAAAATTCCATTCATATATAGATGTCACATAAATCTATTTCCGCACGTCATCCATGTTTTCCTGTTTGCGTTTCACTTGTAAAAAGAGGGTTCTCCATCCATTTTCACCAGATCAGGGATGCAGTCATTTAACATTTATAGTTCCCATAGGGTCATAAGTGAGTCCAAAGATTCATATAAAACAGAGATAAAAAAGTATGTAAGGCACCTTAATATATAATTACAAAGGAGGTTAGTATTTATTAGGACTGTAGGAACCACTTTAATTCAAAATCTCCGTTTAGTCCTAAAGGTGACAAGGTTCCTAACTTGTAGATCCAGCGCATTTCGGACTTGGCCAACCTGATCTCAATATCTTTACTGCGCCAAGTAGGCCCCACAAGCTGTATTCCCCAAAAGGACTTTATCCCATTGGTACTGCAATTATGGGCGAGTTTGAAATGTGCAGATAAACAATGCGTTTCAAGTCCCCTCTTAATGTTATATAGGTGTTCAGACATCCTGATTTTTAGACATCTGGTTGTTTTTCCTATATATATTAAACCGCAACTACATTCTATAGCGTAAATCACATTTTTCGAATTGCACATTATGAATTCTCTAATTGTATATCTAGTTCCTTTTACTGTGAATTCCTTCATCTTATTAGTTCCCTTAGTAGCTCTGCACATGTTACACATGGCACACCTATGGAAACCCTGAGATCTAATACTACTCCTTATTGGTGCTTCTATAGAGCTATGTACCAGTTTATCCTTTAGGGATTTTGACTTCCTATATATAAATCGAGGTCTATCAGGTAAAAGAGACCCAATGATATTATCTTTCTTAAGAACTTTCCAATGTCTCCTGAATATTCCTTCAATTTGTTTATGTTGGGAATTAAAGTCTGATATGAAGGACCACTGATATTCATTATTTTCATCTTTTTTATTGGTATTAAAAATCATCTCTTTTCTATCGAATGTTTGGACTTTCAAATAGGCTTCTTTTAATTGTTCTGATTTATATCCCTTTTCAAGGAAGCGATCAGTCATTTCTGCTATTTGAGTTTCATAAACTTCTGTTTCCGTACAATTTCGTTTTACCCTCATATATTGACTATAGGGAATGCTATTTAGCCAATTTTCATGATGTTGGCTTCCCTTTTCGATAAAATTATTTGAGTCTGTAGTTTTACGGTATAGTTTGGTGTGTACCTTATTGTCCTTTATATATATACATAAATCTAAATATGAAATTTCTACTGGACTTTTATTGGCTGTAAGATGAATGTTGAATTCATTAATGTTTAGGGAATTTAAAAAAAGCTGGAGATCTTCCATACTTTTGTCCCATATGAATAGTACGTCATCGATAAATCTGCGCCAGAGCACCAGGCCCGCCCCCAGAACGCCATCCTGCCATACTTTTTGATCTTCCCAGTAGGCCATAAATAGATTGGCGTAACTGGGAGCGAACCTGGTGCCCATCGCAGTCCCAATGCGCTGCAGATAATAGGTGCCGTTAAACACATAATTATTGGTCAAAATAAATCGAATGCTTTCAATTAAAAAACTTTTTAAGTCATTGGAGTAATCTGACTGTTCCAAAAAATATTTGACTGCTTCTATTCCCTTCTCTTCTTGGATTATAGTATACAGACTTGTAACATCTGCACTTACTAATATAAATTTCTCATTCCAATTTATATTGTCTAACAGCTGCAGTACATCACCCGTATCTTTAAGATAGGATTTGGTCTGTTTGACCAGAGGCTGTAGATAATGGTCTACTATGTATGAAAGATTTGATGTAATACTATTACTGCCTGATATAATAGGTCTGCCTGGGGGGTGGGCAGGGTCCTTGTGGACTTTTGGGAGGGTGTATATGGTCGGTACTGATGGATGCTTTATGTTAATATATTCATACTGAGATTTTGTAATCACATTTTTTGCTAAAGCATCATCTGTTAGTGCTACCAATGATTTTGCAATCCGAGCACTTGGATCGCTTTTCAGCTTTCCATATGTACCACCGTCATTTAGTTGCCGATAAATTTCGGCCATATAGTCCTCCTTGTCCACAAGAACCACTGCTCCACCCTTATCAGCCGGTTTGATGATTATTTGATCATCCTCCTTCAGGCTTTTTAATGCCTGCCATTCTTTTATTGTTAGATTACATTTTTTTATGGGAACTATAAATGTTAAATGACTGCATCCCTGATCTGGTGAAAATGGATGGAGAACCCTCTTTTTACAAGTGAAACACAAACAGGAAAACATGGAAAACACGGATGACGTGCGGAAATAGATTTATGTGACATCTATATATGAATGGAATTTTCACATTGTATATATTTTATTATGAAATCTGTTCATTGTTTTGGTTGGTATTAATAATGGAGGTTATACTATCTATAATACATGATATGGGGAATGTAATGGAGGAGGAATATGCACCGGTGGGACGCAGAGGCGCGACTTCCGGTTATGTCCTTTCTGTTTGGAGAGAAGTTGAGGAAAAATATATGACCGGTGGAACGCATAGACGTTATTTCCGGCTTTACTATCTTTAATGGGGAACCCAATCGAGAAGGAATATGAACCGGTGAAACGCAAAGGCGTCATTTCCGGTTACGTCCTTCATGTTTTGGAAAAGAGCAGTGGTGTGACGTGTGACCGGTGGAACGCATACGCGTCACTTCCGGTCACACGTCTTTTGGTCTGGAAGACTAAAAAACATCCAAACTAAGTGCAGGAAAGACCCCCTGTTACGAGGGTTGGACCCTCTGCACTATAGTTCCGTGGATATTGTATTGTAGTTAAATAAATAAGTTATAATGATAGACCGGTGGAACGCAAAAACGTCACTTCCTGGTGACGAATATCATGGAGGGAAGTGAAATGATTTCCAATTACACAGATGTTTAGAATTAAAAGTAAGGTGTTTGTAATCACCACAATTAAGAGGGTATAAAAGGGTGTTTATTCACTCCAGAGTTTTATGCTTCTGAGGAAGGTCCTATGACCGAAAACGCGTTTAAGCAAAACAACATCTGATATTCCCTGGCTGTCACTGTCTGACCATCGACCCCTTCCTGGATGTAGAGGGATTTTTGATCAGCGCTGTGGGAGGATATCGTTTGAATGTACCATATGATTGGTGATATATGCCTTTTTGAATTTTATAAATTGTGAGTGTAATACTTGTTATTAAATCTTTTTATTTTATCAAACAATATTGCACCATATTGGCTTTTTTAAAGTTTTTAGTATCATATTGGGAATTCCTTTATGGATGACATATACAGACTAACGTCACCCAGAATCCTGCTGATGACTTCTGGACATACCCCTTAAAGTGGATGATATGCCTTTCTAAAAGTTTCTACATGTGAGTGGGACCAGTAAGAATATACATTTGGAATCTTGCTGCTACATATTACACTATTGTATATTTTTTGTTTTTTGTTTTAGAATCCAATGCTTATGTAAGTGAACTTCACCTGGAGCTTGTGGTAAAATATAGACCACCTCTATTTTTGTGTTTACAGTTAGGGTAACGGCACGAGTTCTCAATTATTGGATTGGTGTATAGGTAAAGTCTTGGTGAAGGCTTTTCTTGGGAACACGGGCTGTCATCTTAACCTGTGAGCGCAGTTCTGGGTTACAAACTTGTAATTTCTATATCTATTTCTTTCACCCCAAACTTAGAACTGCGACCACAATGTTGTCATTTAGAGAAAGTAGAAGGGAATTATTTGACACTCTATTTTCCAAATCTTCCAATGAAATCAATATGGGAGATGAAGACCTTTCCTCAGTGCTGCATAAATTGGATAATGCAGTCCTGAGGGAAAATAGAATGTGGTGGGAGATCAATACCCTGGAAAGATACCAGGCTGATAATTTAATACCTAGAGGTCTGAGAATAGAAAAAAACCCCTCCTTTCAGTCATCAGAAGAGTTTAAGAAAGAATGGGACATGATCTTAGATCAGTGCTCTCATCGCCTGATTGATTTGATCTTAAAAGAAAGAAAAAAAGTCCAACAGTCACTAAATGAAGAAATTACCAATTTACAGACTCTAGTAGAGCCCATTAAAAATCTTGATGACTACAGAGAGGCGGAAATAGAAATTGTAAGGAAATTAAACAAAGAAACTAGAGACCTAAGAGAGAAGAAAAGAAAAAAATATCAGAGAGATACAGACGACCTTGTCAATAAATCTTTAATAGGTAAAAATGCCAAAAGCAAATTGACCGATCCTATCCAAGATCAGGCCATTAGAAAAAACAATATAGATCATAGGGCACATAGACCTGATAAAGACGAATTCAGGTATCATGAAAGACCCCGTATAAATCATAGATGGCATAATAGTGAGAGACAAGGACAACGAAGTCACATATCCTATACCAGACAGCGTCAAAATTGGAGAAATGATAACCAAAATGAGAGAAGAGATCTCTCAAGACGAAGAATGAATCAAGGGGATGAATTTCCCCCAGAGTCAAACAGATATACCAATGATAGGGTGTTTGATCGAGAAAGATTTGATAGATCTCCTTTTTTAGGGTGGAGACAATCAGGAAGACTGAGATACCATTAAACACAAAACCCAAAAGAAAAAATAGGAGAGGTAAAAGAGGAGGGAGAGCTAAACCAAAAACCAAAAATACTGTTGTAGCGCAACCAGTGGAGGAAAATATAAAGACTGTTAGTACCAATGTAAAAATATTCAATCTAAGTAAGAGGATATTAACTATTGATGAAGAAAAGGTACTCAGGAGAGGATTAAAATTTGCCCCCACGAGTCAAGTTGACTCGTTTGATTTTTATATTGATATGCAAAAATATATCAAAAACTCACTGTAAAAAAATTCTTCGTTAATAAAGATAATACTGCTGTCGAAGATGCCCCAGCTCAATCAGGGTCACAGTTTAAGCTTAAATCATCCTTTTACCCAGCCCACATGAAAGGAAGTTTCCTTGAATGTTTTAACAAATTAGTAATGGATGACGTTGAAAAAGTATTGAGAAGTAAAAACAAAAAATGTAATCTAACAATAAAAGAATGGCAGGCATTAAAAAGCCTGAAGGAGGATGATCAAATAATCATCAAACCGGCTGATAAGGGTGGAGCAGTGGTTCTTGTGGACAAGGAGGACTATATTGCCGAAATTTATCGGCAACTAAATGACGGTGGTACATATGGAAAGCTGAAAAGCGATCCAAGTGCTCGGATTGCAAAATCATTGGTAGCACTAACAGATGATGCTTTAGCAAAAAATGTGATTACAAAATCTCAGTATGAATATATTAACATAAAGCATCCATCAGTACCGACCATATACACCCTCCCAAAAGTCCACAAGGACCCTGCCCACCCCCCAGGCAGACCTATTATATCAGGTAGTAATAGTATTACATCAAATCTTTCATCCATAGTAGACCATTATCTACAGCCTCTGGTCAAACAGACCAAATCCTATCTTAAAGATACGGGTGATGTACTGCAGCTGTTAGACAATATAAATTGGAATGAGAAATTTATATTAGTAAGTGCAGATGTTACAAGTCTGTATACTATAATCCAAGAAGAGAAGGGAATAGAAGCAGTCAAATATTTTTTGGAACAGTCAGATTACTCCAATGACTTAAAAAGTTTTTTAATTGAAAGCATTCGATTTATTTTGACCAATAATTATTTTGTGTTTAACGGCACCTATTATCTGCAGCGCATTGGGACTGCGATGGGCACCAGGTTCGCTCCCAGTTACGCCAATCTATTTATGGCCTACTGGGAAGATCAAAAAGTATGGCAGGATGGCGTTCTGGGGGCGGGCCTGGTGCTCTGGCGCAGATTTATCGATGACGTACTATTCATATGGGACAAAAGTATGGAAGATCTCCAGCTTTTTTTAAATTCCCTAAACATTAATGAATTCAACATTCATCTTACAGCCAATAAAAGTCCAGTAGAAATTTCATATTTAGATTTATGTATATATATATAAAGGACAATAAGGTACACACCAAACTATACCGTAAAACTACAGACTCAAATAATTTTATCGAAAAGGGAAGCCAACATCATGAAAATTGGCTAAATAGCATTCCCTATAGTCAATATATGAGGGTAAAACGAAATTGTACGGAAACAGAAGTTTATGAAACTCAAATAGCAGAAATGACTGATCGCTTCCTTGAAAAGGGATATAAAACAGAACAATTAAAAGAAGCCTATTTGAAAGTCCAAACATTCGATAGAAAATAGATGATTTTTAATACCAATAAAAAAGATGAAAATAATGAATATCAGTGGTCCTTCATATCAGACTTTAATTCCCAACATAAACAAATTGAAGGAATATTCAGGAGACATTGGAAAGTTCTTAAGAAAGATAATATCATTGGGTCTCTTTTACCTGATAGACCTCGATTTATATATAGGAAGTCAAAATCCCTAAAGGATAAACTGGTACATAGCTCTATAGAAGCACCAATAAGGAGTAGTATTAGATCTCAGGGTTTCCATAGGTGTGCCATGTGTAACATGTGCAGAGCTACTAAGGGAACTAATAAGATGAAGGAATTCACAGTAAAAGGAACTAGATATACAATTAGAGAATTCATAACGTGCAATTCGAAAAATGTGATTTACGCTATAGAATGTAGTTGCGGTTTAATATATATAGGAAAAACAACCAGATGTCTAAAAATCAGGATGTCTGAACACCTATATAACATTAAGAGGGGACTTGAAACGCATTGTTTATCTGCACATTTCAAACTCGCCCATAATTGCAGTACCAATGGGATAAAGTCCTTTTGGGGAATACAGCTTGTGGGGCCTACTTGGCGCAGTAAAGATATTGAGATCAGGTTGGCCAAGTCCGAAATGCGCTGGATCTACAAGTTAGGAACCTTGTCACCTTTAGGACTAAACGGAGATTTTGAATTAAAGTGGTTCCTACAGTCCTAATAAATACTAACCTCCTTTGTAATTATATATTAAGGTGCCTTACATACTTTTTTATCTCTGTTTTATATGAATCTTTAGACTCACTTATGACCCTATGGGAACTATAAATGTTAAATGACTGCATCCCTGATCTGGTGAAAATGGATGGAGAACCCTCTTTTTACAAGTGAAACGCAAACAGGAAAACATGGAAAACACGGATGACGTGCGGAAATAGATTTATGTGACATCTATATATGAATGGAATTTTCACATTGTATATATTTTATTATGAAATCTGTTCATTGTTTTGGTTGGTATTAATAATGGAGGTTATACTATCTATAATACATGATATGGGGAATGTAATGGAGGAGGAATATGCACCGGTGGGACGCAGAGGCGCGACTTCCGGTTATGTCCTTTCTGTTTGGAGAGAAGTTGAGGAAAAATATATGACCGGTGGAACGCATAGACGTTATTTCCGGCTTTACTATCTTTAATGGGGAACCCAATCGAGAAGGAATATGAACCGGTGAAACGCAAAGGCGTCATTTCCGGTTACGTCCTTCATGTTTTGGAAAAGAGCAGTGGTGTGACGTGTGACCGGTGGAACGCATACGCGTCACTTCCGGTCACACGTCTTTTGGTCTGGAAGACTAAAAAACATCCAAACTAAGTGCAGGAAAGACCCCCTGTTAAGAGGGTTGGACCCTCTGCACTATAGTTCCGTGGATATTGTATTGTAGTTAAATAAATAAGTTATAATGATAGACCGGTGGAACGCAAAAACGTCACTTCCTGGTGACGAATATCATGGAGGGAAGTGAAATGATTTCCAATTACACAGATGTTTAGAATTAAAAGTAAGGTGTTTGTAATCACCCCAATTAAGAGGGTATAAAAGGGTGTTTATTCACTCCAGAGTTTTATGCTTCTGAGGAAGGTCCTATGACCGAAAACGCGTTTAAGCAAAACAACATCTGATATTCCCTGGCTGTCACTGTCTGACCATCGACCCCTTCCTGGATGTAGAGGGATTTTTGATCAGCGCTGTGGGAGGATATCGTTTGAATGTACCATATGATTGGTGATATATGCCTTTTTGAATTTTATAAATTGTGAGTGTAATACTTGTTATTAAATCTTTTTATTTTATCAAACAATATTGCACCATATTGGCTTTTTTAAAGTTTTTTGTATCATATTGGGAATTCCTTTATGGATGACATATACAGACTAACGTCACCCAGAATCCTGCTGATGACTTCTGGACATACCCCTTAAAGTGGATGATATGCCTTTCTAAAAGTTTCTACATGTGAGTGGGACCAGTAAGAATATACATTTGGAATCTTGCTGCTACATATTACACTATTGTATATTTTTTGTTTTTTGTTTTAGAATCCAATGCTTATGTAAGTGAACTTCACCTGGAGCTTGTGGTAAAATATAGACCACCTCTATTTTTGTGTTTACAGTTAGGGTAACGGCACGAGTTCTCAATTATTGGATTGGTGTATAGGTAAAGTCTTGGTGAAGGCTTTTCTTGGGAACACGGGCTGTCATCTTAACCTGTGAGCGCAGTTCTGGGTTACAAACTTGTAATTTCTATATCTATTTCTTTCACCCCAAACTTAGAACTGCGACCACAATGTTGTCATTTAGAGAAAGTAGAAGGGAATTATTTGACACTCTCTTTTCCAAATCTTCCAATGAAATCAATATGGGAGATGAAGACCTTTCCTCAGTGCTGCATAAATTGGATAATGCAGTCCTGAGGGAAAATAGAATGTGGTGGGAGATCAATACCCTGGAAAGATACCAGGCTGATAATTTAATACCTAGAGGTCTGAGAATAGAAAAAAACCCCTCCTTTCAGTCATCAGAAGAGTTTAAGAAAGAATGGGACATGATCTTAGATCAGTGCTCTCATCGCCTGATTGATTTGATCTTAAAAGAAAGAAAAAAAGTCCAACAGTCACTAAATGAAGAAATTACCAATTTACAGACTCTAGTAGAGCCCATTAAAAATCTTGATGACTACAGAGAGGCGGAAATAGAAATTGTAAGGAAATTAAACAAAGAAACTAGAGACCTAAGAGAGAAGAAAAGAAAAAAATATCAGAGAGATACAGACGACCTTGTCAATAAATCTTTAATAGGTAAAAATGCCAAAAGCAAATTGACCGATCCTATCCAAGATCAGGCCATTAGAAAAAACAATATAGATCATAGGGCACATAGACCTGATAAAGACGAATTCAGGTATCATGAAAGACCCCGTATAAATCATAGATGGCATAATAGTGAGAGACAAGGACAACGAAGTCACATATCCTATACCAGACAGCGTCAAAATTGGAGAAATGATAACCAAAATGAGAGAAGAGATCTCTCAAGACGAAGAATGAATCAAGGGGATGAATTTCCCCCAGAGTCAAACAGATATACCAATGATAGGGTGTTTGATCGAGAAAGATTTGATAGATCTCCTTTTTTAGGGTGGAGACAATCAGGAAGACTGAGATACCATTAAACACAAAACCCAAAAGAAAAAATAGGAGAGGTAAAAGAGGAGGGAGAGCTAAACCAAAAACCAAAAATACTGTTGTAGCGCAACCAGTGGAGGAAAATATAAAGACTGTTAGTACCAATGTAAAAATATTCAATCTAAGTAAGAGGATATTAACTATTGATGAAGAAAAGGTACTCAGGAGAGGATTAAAATTTGCCCCCACGAGTCAAGTTGACTCGTTTGATTTTTATATTGATATGCAAAAATATATCAAAAACTCACTGTAAAAAAATTCTTCGTTAATAAAGATAATACTGCTGTCGAAGATGCCCCAGCTCAATCAGGGTCACAGTTTAAGCTTAAATCATCCTTTTACCCAGCCCACATGAAAGGAAGTTTCCTTGAATGTTTTAACAAATTAGTAATGGATGACGTTGAAAAAGTATTGAGAAGTAAAAACAAAAAATGTAATCTAACAATAAAAGAATGGCAGGCATTAAAAAGCCTGAAGGAGGATGATCAAATAATCATCAAACCGGCTGATAAGGGTGGAGCAGTGGTTCTTGTGGACAAGGAGGACTATATTGCCGAAATTTATCGGCAACTAAATGACGGTGGTACATATGGAAAGCTGAAAAGCGATCCAAGTGCTCGGATTGCAAAATCATTGGTAGCACTAACAGATGATGCTTTAGCAAAAAATGTGATTACAAAATCTCAGTATGAATATATTAACATAAAGCATCCATCAGTACCGACCATATACACCCTCCCAAAAGTCCACAAGGACCCTGCCCACCCCCCAGGCAGACCTATTATATCAGGTAGTAATAGTATTACATCAAATCTTTCATCCATAGTAGACCATTATCTACAGCCTCTGGTCAAACAGACCAAATCCTATCTTAAAGATACGGGTGATGTACTGCAGCTGTTAGACAATATAAATTGGAATGAGAAATTTATATTAGTAAGTGCAGATGTTACAAGTCTGTATACTATAATCCAAGAAGAGAAGGGAATAGAAGCAGTCAAATATTTTTTGGAACAGTCAGATTACTCCAATGACTTAAAAAGTTTTTTAATTGAAAGCATTCGATTTATTTTGACCAATAATTATTTTGTGTTTAACGGCACCTATTATCTGCAGCGCATTGGGACTGCGATGGGCACCAGGTTCGCTCCCAGTTACGCCAATCTATTTATGGCCTACTGGGAAGATCAAAAAGTATGGCAGGATGGCGTTCTGGGGGCGGGCCTGGTGCTCTGGCGCAGATTTATCGATGACGTACTATTCATATGGGACAAAAGTATGGAAGATCTCCAGCTTTTTTTAAATTCCCTAAACATTAATGAATTCAACATTCATCTTACAGCCAATAAAAGTCCAGTAGAAATTTCATATTTAGATTTATGTATATATATAAAGGACAATAAGGTACACACCAAACTATACCGTAAAACTACAGACTCAAATAATTTTATCGAAAAGGGAAGCCAACATCATGAAAATTGGCTAAATAGCATTCCCTATAGTCAATATATGAGGGTAAAACGAAATTGTACGGAAACAGAAGTTTATGAAACTCAAATAGCAGAAATGACTGATCGCTTCCTTGAAAAGGGATATAAAACAGAACAATTAAAAGAAGCCTATTTGAAAGTCCAAACATTCGATAGAAAATAGATGATTTTTAATACCAATAAAAAAGATGAAAATAATGAATATCAGTGGTCCTTCATATCAGACTTTAATTCCCAACATAAACAAATTGAAGGAATATTCAGGAGACATTGGAAAGTTCTTAAGAAAGATAATATCATTGGGTCTCTTTTACCTGATAGACCTCGATTTATATATAGGAAGTCAAAATCCCTAAAGGATAAACTGGTACATAGCTCTATAGAAGCACCAATAAGGAGTAGTATTAGATCTCAGGGTTTCCATAGGTGTGCCATGTGTAACATGTGCAGAGCTACTAAGGGAACTAATAAGATGAAGGAATTCACAGTAAAAGGAACTAGATATACAATTAGAGAATTCATAACGTGCAATTCGAAAAATGTGATTTACGCTATAGAATGTAGTTGCGGTTTAATATATATAGGAAAAACAACCAGATGTCTAAAAATCAGGATGTCTGAACACCTATATAACATTAAGAGGGGACTTGAAACGCATTGTTTATCTGCACATTTCAAACTCGCCCATAATTGCAGTACCAATGGGATAAAGTCCTTTTGGGGAATACAGCTTGTGGGGCCTACTTGGCGCAGTAAAGATATTGAGATCAGGTTGGCCAAGTCCGAAATGCGCTGGATCTACAAGTTAGGAACCTTGTCACCTTTAGGACTAAACGGAGATTTTGAATTAAAGTGGTTCCTACAGTCCTAATAAATACTAACCTCCTTTGTAATTATATATTAAGGTGCCTTACATACTTTTTTATCTCTGTTTTATATGAATCTTTAGACTCACTTATGACCCTATGGGAACTATAAATGTTAAATGACTGCATCCCTGATCTGGTGAAAATGGATGGAGAACCCTCTTTTTACAAGTGAAACGCAAACAGGAAAACATGGAAAACACGGATGACGTGCGGAAATAGATTTATGTGACATCTATATATGAATGGAATTTTCACATTGTATATATTTTATTATGAAATCTGTTCATTGTTTTGGTTGGTATTAATAATGGAGGTTATACTATCTATAATACATGATATGGGGAATGTAATGGAGGAGGAATATGCACCGGTGGGACGCAGAGGCGCGACTTCCGGTTATGTCCTTTCTGTTTGGAGAGAAGTTGAGGAAAAATATATGACCGGTGGAACGCATAGACGTTATTTCCGGCTTTACTATCTTTAATGGGGAACCCAATCGAGAAGGAATATGAACCGGTGAAACGCAAAGGCGTCATTTCCGGTTACGTCCTTCATGTTTTGGAAAAGAGCAGTGGTGTGACGTGTGACCGGTGGAACGCATACGCGTCACTTCCGGTCACACGTCTTTTGGTCTGGAAGACTAAAAAACATCCAAACTAAGTGCAGGAAAGACCCCCTGTTAAGAGGGTTGGACCCTCTGCACTATAGTTCCGTGGATATTGTATTGTAGTTAAATAAATAAGTTATAATGATAGACCGGTGGAACGCAAAAACGTCACTTCCTGGTGACGAATATCATGGAGGGAAGTGAAATGATTTCCAATTACACAGATGTTTAGAATTAAAAGTAAGGTGTTTGTAATCACCCCAATTAAGAGGGTATAAAAGGGTGTTTATTCACTCCAGAGTTTTATGCTTCTGAGGAAGGTCCTATGACCGAAAACGCGTTTAAGCAAAACAACATCTGATATTCCCTGGCTGTCACTGTCTGACCATCGACCCCTTCCTGGATGTAGAGGGATTTTTGATCAGCGCTGTGGGAGGATATCGTTTGAATGTACCATATGATTGGTGATATATGCCTTTTTGAATTTTATAAATTGTGAGTGTAATACTTGTTATTAAATCTTTTTATTTTATCAAACAATATTGCACCATATTGGCTTTTTTAAAGTTTTTTGTATCATATTGGGAATTCCTTTATGGATGACATATACAGACTAACGTCACCCAGAATCCTGCTGATGACTTCTGGACATACCCCTTAAAGTGGATGATATGCCTTTCTAAAAGTTTCTACATGTGAGTGGGACCAGTAAGAATATACATTTGGAATCTTGCTGCTACATATTACACTATTGTATATTTTTTGTTTTTTGTTTTAGAATCCAATGCTTATGTAAGTGAACTTCACCTGGAGCTTGTGGTAAAATATAGACTACCTCTATTTTTGTGTTTACAGTTAGGGTAGCGCCACGAGTTCTCAATTATTGGATGGGTGGACTACAGGTTCCACAATGCTTCTATATGATTAAAGACTGACTGAATCCTTTTTGTGTGCCTAATGGTCATATATGCTTCCTTGACACAATACCTATATTTTTCCCCTTCACCCCGCTAACCTTATCCCCTCTCTTCACCCTGCTTGCGCCTTCACCTAGTCGCTGCCGCCTATCCCTCACACCCCATTCACACGGCGGACGAGACTGACTGCTTAGCTAGGTGGGTGGACTACAGGTTCCACAATGCTTTTATATGTTAAAAGACTGACAGAATTATATTTAGAGAATATTATGCATTGAAACTGACACAACTTTTCCACATCTCCATAGCAATAAATGCACCTAGCTACTTGTTCAATCCCAAAGTGAATGTTATGTTCTTAGCAGTATTAACATTAGATTTTAATTAGTATTGTAATGATTATAATTTGGCAGCAGACAATATTTATTTGTCTACATTTTATAGTACCATAACCTCACCATCAGAAATTAACTGTGATTTTTGAAATATTTATATGTCTACATTGCTACAGTTATTCCAAGATGCTATAATAAGTCTCCATCAAGGATTGTCCATACTGAAGATTTATAATACTCCTGGCAATTATTTATAATCATGTAAGTCAAAAAAATTAAGATTTATATAAAACTGAAAATACCTAACATCATGAATAAAAGTGTTATTTTTCTGATCAATCTAAAAGTTCTGATATTTTATCCTTCCGCTAATTATGTAATGGCAAATAGTCATCTTTTGATGACATTATTATATTGTGGAAATTCTAATATGAATTCATACAATGATTGCTTGCCATGTCCAACTTCTCCATTATCTCACTTCTCCACCATTTCCATTTTGTTCATACTATATACTTTAGTATTATAATACAATTATCAATTGGAATTAGATATGTTAGGTATGTTTCCTACATCTACATATGTTGTGATATGCTTAATTTAAAAATAAAATATATATATATATCTAATATAATGTTCAGCATTAATTTAAATGACGGAATTCTATAATCTCTATTTAACCATGCAGACAGTATACCTCATTGTTGTCCAAGCCGCAATTGGACCCCACAGTTACCATGTGAATATTTTTATTTTCTTCTTACATAAACTTAAGTCCTCATTGTGCAACATTATATTTATTACTTGCTGGTGTCTGAGTATGCCATTGGAAAAATAATTGGTCCACAACTGTAGTATTAAAAAACAATTAATTTACCAACAGATTCAAATTTACCTGCAAAGCTCTATGTTTCACGGTTGTATTTATCACTCAATTATAGATTTAAATCAATAGTTAACAGCGTAAATTTCTCTAACGTCCTAGTGGATGCTGGGGACTCCGTCAGGACCATGGGGATTAGCGGGCTCCGCAGGAGACAGGGCACATCCAAAAAGCTCTTTAGGTCACATGGTGTGTACTGGCTCCTCCCCCTATGACCCTCCTCCAAGCCTCAGTTAGGTTTTTGTGCCCGTCCGAGAAGGGTGCAAACTGGATGGCTCTCTTAAGGAGCTGTTTAGTAAAGTTTTTTTTTAGGTTTCTAAAACAGTGATTCCTGCTGGCGACAGGATCACTGCAACGAGGGACTTAGGGGAGAGACGGGCAACTCACCTGCGTGCAGGAGGATTGAAGTCTTAGGCTACTGGACACTGAGCTCCAGAGGGAGTCGGAACACAGGTCAGCCTGGGGTTCGTCCCGGAGCCGCGCCGCCGATCCCCCTTACAGACGCTGAAGACGGCGGAGACGGAGGTCCGGTGAAAGGCGGCAGAAGGCTTCAGTCTTCAGAGAGGTAGCGCACAGCACTGCAGCTGTGCGCCATTGCTGTCACACAGATCACTGACACTGTCACGGAGGGTGCAGGGCGCTGCTGGGGGCGCCCTGGGCAGCAATAGAAATACTTCTTGGCAAAATAAAATACACCACATATAGCCATTAAGGCTATATGTGTGTATTTTAACCCAGGCCAGTTATTAGAAAAACGGAGGAAAAGCCCGCCGAAAAAAGGGGCGGAGCTTATTCTCCTCAGCACACGGCGCCATTTTCCTACAGCTCCGCTGGTGAGGAAGGCTCCCTGGACTCTCCCCTGCACTGCACTACAGAAACAGGGTAAAACAGAGAGAAGGGGGGCATAAATTGGCTATTATTATTATAATAACGGCGCATATGTACTAAACAACACCTTCTAGGGTTGTTTATATATATTTACAGCGCTGTTTGGTGTGTGCTGGCAAACTCTCCCTCTGTCTCCCCAAAGGGCTAGGGGGTCCTGTCTTCAAAAGAGCATTCCCTGTGTGGCTGCTGTGTGTCGGTACGTGTGTGTCGACATGTTTGAGGACGATGTTGGTGTGGAGGCAGAGCAATTGCCGATGATGTCACCCCCTAGGGAGTCGACACCTGAATTGATGGCTGTAATTATGGAATTACGTGATAATGTCTGTACTTTACAAAAGACAGTAGATGAAATAAGACAGCCGGCAAACCAGTTAGTACCGGTGCAGGCGTCTCAGACACCGTCAGGGGCTGTAAAACGCCCTTTACCTCAGTCTGTCGACACGGGTACCGACACAGATGATTCTAGTGTTGACGGTGAAGAAACAAACGTATTTTCCAGTAGGGCCACACGTTATATGATTACGGCAATGAAGGAGGCTTTGCACATCTCTGATGCTGCTGGTACCTCAAAAAGGGGTATTATGTGGGGGGTAAAAAAGATGCCTGTATTTTTCCCAGAATCAGAGGAATTGAATGATGTGTGTGATGAAGCGTGGGTTAACCCAGATAGGAAAATGCCAATTTCAAAGAAATTATTGGCATTATACCCTTTCCCGACAGAGGTTAGGGCGCGCTGGGAAACACCCCCTAGGGTGGATAAGGCGCTCACACGTCTATCAAAACAGGTGGCGTTGCCGTCTCCTGATACGGCCGCCCTCAAGGATCCAGCAGATAGGAGGCTGGAAACTACACTGAAGAGTATATACACACATACTGGTGTTATACTGCGTCCGGCAATAGCCTCAGCCTGGATGTGCAGTGCTGGGGTAGTGTGGTTGGATTCTCTGACTGAAAATATTGATACCCTGGATAGGGACAGTATTTTATTGACTCTAGAGCAATTAAAGGATGCTTTTCTTTATATGCGAGATGCTCAGAGAGATATTTGTACTCTAGCATCAAGAGTAAGCGCAATGTCCATATCTGCTAGAAGGAGTTTATGGACGCGACAGTGGTCAGGTGATGCGGATTCCAAGAGGCATATGGAAGTATTGCCATACAAAGGAGAGGAATTGTTTGGGGTAGGTCTTTCGGACCTGGTGGCCACGGCGACTGCCGGAAAATCCACTTTTTTACCTCAGACTCCTTCCCAACAGAAAAAGACACCGTCTTTTCAGCCGCAGTCCTTTCGCTCCTATAAAAAGAGACCAAAAGGACAGTCCTATCTGCCACGTGGCAGAGGTAAGGGTAAGAAGGGACAGCAAACAGCCCCTGCCCAGGAACAGAAGCCCGCCCCGGCTTCTGCAAAGCCCTCAGCATGACGCTGGGGCTTTACAAGCGGACTTAGGAACGGTGGGGGGTCGGCTCAAGAATTTCAGCAGTCAATGGGCTCTCTCACAAGTAGACCCGTGGGTCCTGCAGATAATATCTCAGGGGTACATGCTGGAGTTCGAAAGGTCTCCTCCGCGCCGGTTCCTAAAGTCTGCATTACCAACATCTCCCTCAGAAAGGACGTTGGTGTTGGAAGCCATTCACAAGCTGTATTCTCAGCAGGTGATAGTCAAGGTACCCCTCCTGCAACAGGGAAAGGGGTATTATTCCACACTATTTGTGGTACCGAAACCGGACGGTTCGGTAAGACCGATTCTAAATCTGAAATCCTTGAATCTGTATATACAGAAATTCAAGTTCAAAATGGAGTCACTCAGAGCAGTGATAGCGAATCTGGAAGAAGGAGACTTTATGGTGTCCTTGGACATAAAAGATGCTTATCTACATGTTCCAATTTACCCTTCACACCAAGGGTATCTCAGGTTCGTGATACAAGACTGTCATTATCAGTTTCAAACGCTGCCGTTTGGTTTGTCCACGGCTCCTCGGGTCTTTACCAAGGTAATGACCGAGATGATGGTTCTTCTACGAAGAAAAGGCGTATTAATTATCCCTTACTTGGACGATCTCCTAATAAGGGCGAAGTCCAGAGAACAGCTGGAAGCCAGTGTGGCATTATCACAAGTAGTGCTTCGGCAACACGGGTGGATTCTAAATCTTCCAAAATCTCAATTGACTCCCACAACACATCTGTTGTTTTTGGGCATGATTCTGGACACGGTTCAGAAAAAGTTATTTCTCCCGGAGGAGAAAGCAAAGGAGCTATCCGAACTTGTCAGGAACCTCCTGAAACCAGGGACTGTCTCAGTACATCAATGCACGAGAGTCCTGGGAAAAATGGTGGCTTCATACGAAGCGATTCCATTCGGCAGATTCCATGCACGGACATTCCAGTGGGATCTACTGGACAAATGGTCCGGATCACATCTGCACATGCATCAGAGGATAACATTGTCACCAAGAACAAGATTGTCTCTCCTGTGGTGGTTACAGACGGCCCATCTGTTAGTGGGCCGCAGATTTGGCATACAGGACTGGGTCCTGGTGACTACGGATGCCAGCCTGAGAGGTTGGGGAGCAGTCACAAAGGGAAGAAACTTCCAGGGCATGTGGTCAAACCTGGAAAAGTCTCTTCACATAAATATACTGGAGCTAAGAGCGATATACAATGCCCTAAGCCAAGCCAGACTTCTGCTTCAGAATCAGCCGGTGCTGATCCAGTCAGACAACATCACGGCAGTCGCCCACGTCAACCGACAAGGCGGCACGAAAAGCAGAAGTGCAATGTCAGAAACTGCACGGATTCTGCGCTGGGCGGAGAATCATGTCGTAGCACTGGCAGCAGTGTTCATCCCGGGAGTGGACAACTGGGAAGCAGACTTCCTCAGCAGACACGACCTTCATCCGGGAGAGTGGGGACTTCATCCAGAAGTCTTCAACATGTTGGTGAACCTTTGGGAAAAACCAAAGGTGGACATGATGGCGTCTCGCCTCAACAAAAAGTTGGACAGGTATTGCGCCAGGTCAAGAGACCCACAGGCAATAGCTGTGGACGCTCTGATAACACCGTGGGTGTACCAGTCAGTGTATGTGTTCCCTCCTCTGCCTCTCATACCAAAGGTACTGAGAATTATAAGGAAAAGAGGAGTAAGAACAATACTGGTAGCCCCAGACTGGCCAAGAAGAACTTGGTATCCGGAACTTCAAGAGATGCTCACGGAGGATCCGTGGCCTCTACCTCTAAGAAGGGACCTGCTTCAGCAGGGACCTTGTATGTTCCAAGACTTACCGCGACTGCGTTTGACGGCATGGCGGTTGAACGCCGGATTCTAAAAGAAAAAGGCATTCCTGAGGAAGTTATTCCTACTTTAATAAAAGCCAGGAAAGATGTGACCGCACAACATTATCACCGTATTGGAGAAAATATGTTGCGTGGTGTGAGGCCAAAAAGGCTCCAACTGAAGAATTTCAATTGGGTCGATTCTTACATTTCCTGCAAGCAGGATTGTCTATGGGCCTAAAATTAGGGTCCATTAAAGTTCAAATATCGGCTTTATCAATTTTCTTCCAGAAAGAATTGGCGTCAGTGCCTGAAGTACAAACTTTTGTCAAAGGTGTACTACATATACAACCCCCAATAGTGCCTCCAGTGGCACCGTGGGACTTGAACGTGGTTCTAAATTTTCTCAAATCTCATTGGTTTGAACCCTTAAAATCGGTAGATTTAAAATATCTTACATGGAAAGTAACCATGTTATTGGCTCTGGCTTCGGCCAGGCGAGTTTCAGAATTGGCGGCTTTGTCATACAAAAGTCCATATCTGGTTTTCCATTCGGACAGGGCAGAATTGCGGACACGTCCTCAATTTCTCCCTAAGGTGGTTTCGGCTTTTCACTTGAACCAGCCTATTGTGGTGCCTGCGGCGACTAGCGACTTGGAGGACTCCAAGTTACTGGACGTTGTTAGAGCATTAAAGATATATATATTTCAAGAACAGCTGGAGTCAGAAAATCCGATTCGCTGTTTATATTGTATGCACCCAACAAGATGGGTGCTCCTGCGTCTAAACAGACGATTGCACGTTGGATCTGTAGCACTATCCAACTTGCACATTCTGTGGCAGGCCTGCCACAGCCTAAATCTGTAAATGCCCACTCCACAAGGAAGGTGGGCTCATCTTGGGCGGCTGCCCGAGGGGTCTCGGCATTACAACTCTGCCGAGCAGCTACGTGGTCAGGGGAGAACACGTTTGTAAAATTTTACAAATTTGATACTCTGGCTAAAGAGGACCTGGAGTTCTCTCATTCGGTGCTGCAGAGTCATCCGCACTCTCCCGCCCGTTTGGGAGCTTTGGTATAATCCCCATGGTCCTGACGGAGTCCCCAGCATCCACTAGGACGTTAGAGAAAATAAGAATTTACTTACCGATAATTCTATTTCTCGTAGTCCGTAGTGGATGCTGGGCGCCCATCCCAAGTGCGGATTGTCTGCAATACTTGTACATAGTTATTGTTACAAAAATCGGGTTATTATTGTTGTGAGCCATCTTTTCAGAGGCTCCTTCGTTTGTTATCATACTGTTAACTGGGTTCAGATCACAAGTTGTACGGTGTGATTGGTGTGGCTGGTATGAGTCTTACCCGGGATTCAAGATCCTTCCTTATTGTGTACGCTCGTCCGGGCACAGTACCTAACTGAGGCTTGGAGGAGGGTCATAGGGGGAGGAGCCAGTACACACCATGTGACCTAAAGAGCTTTTTGGATGTGCCCTGTCTCCTGCGGAGCCCGCTAATCCCCATGGTCCTGACGGAGTCCCCAGCATCCACTACGGACTACGAGAAATAGAATTATCGGTAAGTAAATTCTTATTTTTGTTGATGTAACCTTATTTGTGCTCTTGAAGACAGGATTTATTTTGCCAATTTATACATCAAAATTTTATAAGATTCATTTTAATGTATATAGCTTTAGTAATATTCTTTGTCCCTTGTATATTACTTATAATACTAATATTTATGGATAATAGAAATATAATGATGCAGTCATCACAGTGATATGAAAACATATATTTCAATAATTATTACTTTTTGTAATTTAGTCCAAAAATATAATCTTTACATTCCATGAAAAAATTTTTTGCGTAATTAATGATCTAAAATTTTTATATATCCACAGTTTGAAAAAAAAAAGAAAAAATCAAGGAAGTTCAACAAGGAAACTTCAAAGATGTCTTTCTCCAGAGGAATGATTCCTTAAAAATATAATCAAGCTTACATATTATTTTTATGTATACATTTTTATAAAATATCAAAGCACCAACAACTGTTAAGATATCATGTTACGTGTGATCTTTATTGCGTGGACTTCAATAAAAATTTACCAAAATTTAAAACGTATTATCCGTACAGTACTTTATAAATAATAAACGAAGGATAATAGCAATGTTTATCATTAATGATTTATAATGCAACATATTCCGCTTGAGCCCGTTCACTTTGTTCTGTGCAGAGGTCCATCCGAAAGTGTCAATCATGTTATTCTGTATGGAAATTAAAAATAAAAACAACAAAAAAATGTAATGAATTAAAATGATTTCATTAAATATTTTTAATATTTTGAAAATATGTTTAAAACTAATGCAATATCACATTAAATACTGAAAAGATAGAGTGTTTCCCAACTGCGCTTCTAATTAATGCTGCTGATAACCTGATCGGGTTACACCTTTACCCGCAATTAAAGCAACCTAAACAAATGAACAATTCAGGTTATCTGCGCTAGAATATACCATATATAGTGTATTATTACCACTTCTATGTGGCAGATATATATGCTGCCTCTATTGGTGATAATTGAAAGTTATAGGTGAAAAACATAAACCCTTTCTTTATATTTTAATCCTCAATTTCTAGAGACACTATTCAGTGCAATATCACACTCCCGTTGTGACACAGTAACAATTATATAACCACACAGGTGTTACAATGTTTCCCCTTTCTGTCTAAGTCTGGCTGTTGATGCAGAAAAATTTTTCCCTTTCAACTTGGCTGATGGGCCGACACTTACTTTAGTCATCAAAAGGTATCTTTATCGTGCATCGCGTGCTCCAAAAGGTATCTTTATGGTCCCCCACTCCTTATCAGAGAAAGACGTATAGCGTAGGTCCAAAAAAGAATAGGTTTATTCAACCAAACATCAGTTAAAATACAGGTATGCTGAGACCGTCACTTGTCGGGGAATGTAATGCAGAGCGTCCTTCCCGGTCTCTGTTCGTGCTGCAGCTCACGATCGGTGCAGGGCGGAAAGATGTCAAGCAGCGGCTTTGCCTCCCACGGGTGATAATCTCAGCGTCTTTCTCTGATAAGGAGTGGGGGACCATAAAGATACCTTTTAGAGCACGTGAGACTGAACATTAATGTAAGTCCTATTTATCATTTAGCACAGATTGCAGAGATATTTGGATGCACGATAAAGATACCTTTTGATGACTGCGGGTGAGAACACTAAAGTAAGTGTCGCCCCATCAGCCAAGTTGAAAGGGAAAAAAATTTCTGCATCAACAGCCAGACTTAGACAGAAAGGGGAAACATTGTAACACCTGTGTGGTTATATAATTGTTACTGTGTCACAACGGGAGTGTGATATTGCACTGAATAGTGTCTCTAGAAATTGAGGATTAAAATATAAAGAAAGGGTTTATGTTTTTCACCTATAACTTTCAATTATCACCAATAGAGGCAGCATATATATCTGCCACATAGAAGTGGTAATAATACACTATATATGGTATATTCTAGCGCAGATAACCTGAATTGTTCATTTGTTCAGGTTGCTTTCATTGCGGGTAAAGGTGTAACCCGATCAGGTTATCAGCAGCATTAATTAGAAGCGCAGTTGGGAAACACTCTATCTTTTCAGACTTGTAAACCAAAATACACCCAGTTTTCAAACAGCTGCTTCTTATTCAGTAGGAGGGGTAGTAACAGCCTCATTCATGGTAAACACCCAGTGGTCTCCAGTATGTTTAAACACAGAACTGAGAGACAAGGGTGGCTTGACAATATTTTTAGTGCAGACTATGATCAGACCACTCTGAGAGATAATATAGAAAGCGCAATGCGCAAAATGGAAAAATTACTCATCAGAGAAGGAAATATGTGGTGGTAAATATCTGCACTTGAAAGATATGTTAAAGAACAAATAATTCCAAGAGGTTTAAGGTTGGACAAATTGCCATCTTTTGGTAATGAATCTGAATCTTTCACTAATACTTGGTGTGATATTTTAAATGCATGTTCTTTTAAACTGATGAATCACATCATTGAGGAGAAAGGGAGACTTTTGAAAGAGGTAGAACAGGAAATTAAGATTATGGAATCTCTCTTAAAACCGTTTTGAAAAATTGGAGGACTACAAAACTTATGTAGAAAGAACTGCCATAAGAGTAGGAAGAAATGAAAGGGAACTTAGAAACAAAAAATGAAAGAAATATATGAGAGATAAGAAAGATTATGAGGAAAGTTATCCATATAAGGTGAATGGAACACATGTAAAAGAAGTTAGGAACATGTCCATTTCCCTCAATAAAGAAAAAACACATGATGTGAATTGGAATCACCAAAATAATGGTAAGAGGATCAATGTTGATAATATGAAATTCAAACATTCCCATTACCAAGACACAGGTGCCAATTATAACTTAAGAAATCACACCGAAAAGGAGGATAGATCAAGACACTACTCCCCTCGTTGGAGGGATACTTGCCGATTGAAAGATGAAGCGAATAAATCCCCATACTACAAAAAAGAAATACTGGGAAGTAGGTCTCATACTAACTAGAAAACAGGAAGGAATCAAAGGTTCATAACATCTTATAGACACAATTTTAGAGAAACACAAAATCAAGAGGGGAACCATGAAAGCAATATGGGTCCAAATGAATATGATGAAGGGAGTTATGGGTTTGAAAAAGGAGGATATAGAGATAGAAGAAGTTCACCCCATTATACAAGATCTTTTTTAGACAGGACCGAAGGAAAAAACAATATCCGTAAAACCCCATAAAAATTTTAGGAGGAGGAGAGGTTGTCGAGCAGGGAAATTAAATAAACATCACAACAAAATTAGTACCATAATTTCCCCAGTAGAAGAATTAAAAGATCAGGCCAACATAGAGGACAATAAAAATCAACAAGATCTGTTGGGCCACACTAATATTTTCAATCTGAGTAGCTATACGCTCTCTAAGGATGAACAATCCTTGTTAGGAAAAGGATTAAAATTTGCCCCATCAAATAAAACAGATGATTTTGAGACGTTTGTGGATCTGGAAAGATTCATTAGGAAGCTAGCCCTTAAACGGTTCTTTGAGGAAAAAGATAACTCAGAAACCCCACAAGATTTAGGTATAAAAGTCTTTAAGAAAAAATCAAAATTCTATCCAAGGCATAAAAAAGGATGCTTTGTGGAAGCATTTGAGGCCTTGGTCAGAGAGGATCTTGCTCGTACAAATTCACCTCTAAAAACCCCCCCAACCTAACTCAGGGAGAGCGACAAGCGATTAAATCGCTAAAAATGAATAATGAGATCGTCATTAAGCCGGTGGATAAGGGGGGCGGGGTAGTCATTCTCAACCGAGAAGACTACCACCAGGAAATCCTTAGACCACTGACTGGCAAAGAGACTTATAAAAAGCTGCGGGGAGACCCCACTAATATTATTCAAAAGAAATTAGAAACTTTTTTGGCATTGTATACCACTTTGGAGGTATTAACTGAGGAAGAAGCAGGATTTGTCCAATTGGATAAACCAGCCATCCCGGTGATATACATCCTGCCGAAAATGCACAAAAATAGTGAAAAACCACCTGGACGTCCAATAGTAGCAGGGGTGGACTCCATTACGTCCAACCTATCCTCCTTTTTAGATTATAAAATTCAACCCATGGTATATGGAACAAAATCATACATTAAGGACACCATTGCGGTGATTAATAGGTTGGAAGCGATTGAATGGTTACCGCACTATATATTGGTGACGGCTGACGTCCCCTCGCTCTATACCATTATTCAACATTCTTTAGGCCTAGAAGCAATCAAGTATCACTTGGATAAATATAAGGTCAATGATAAGGAACAAGAGTTTATATTGGAAGGTATTGCTTTGATTCTTAACAATAATTTTTTTTTGGTATGAAGGATACTTCTACATGCAGACGTCCGGGACAGCGATGGGCACTAGGCTGGCACCTAGTTAAGCTAATTTATTCATGGCCCATTGGGAGGACCAACAGGTCTGGGCGGGACATCCATGGAGTGACAGCCTAGTGTCCTGGTTCCGCTATGTGGACGATATCATGTTCATATGGGGAGGAACGGAGGTGGCCTTACAGGAGTTCTGCTCTTTTTTTAACTCAAATGACAAACATATACAATTAACCTTCGAAATAAGCAAATTGGAGTGTAACTTTTTGGATCTAACAATATGTCCTGAGGGTACTAAATTAATTACTAAAAATTACACTAAACCAACAGACTGTAACTCATATGTTGATTTCAATAGCAACCACCATGAAAATTGGATTAGAAGTATACCTAACAGTCAGTTCCAAAGACTTAGGAGGAACTGTTCTATGTTAGAAACATATGAGGAACAAGCAGATGTTATGGAAAAACAATTTTTAGATAAAGGGTTTAAGCCAGAGATAATTCAAGGTACAAGACAGAAGTGTAGAAAGATGGATAGACATACAATGCTACAAGGCATAAACAAGAAAAGGAATACTCAGGGCCTCAATAAGGAGGTTCTATTCATCACTTCCTACACTTCACAGTATCGACAGGTAGAAAAAATCATCAAAAAACACTGGTCTATTCTCAAAAGAGACCCTCTTCTTAAAAATGTCATCACAGATCATCCTAAATTTGTATATAAAAAAGCAGAAAACCTAGGTTCTAAATTGGTTAGAAGTGCTCTGCCCGTACAGAAAATGACTACTAGGATCACCTCAAAAGGCTTCTATAGATGTGGCCAGTGCAGTATGTGCAAAAACTGTAAAACTCCAAATAAGGTAGAAAAATATGAATCCAACATAACCAAGGTGGAATACCCAGTCAGGGACTTTATTATTTGTAACAGTAAAAATGTAATATATCTTTTGGAATGTACGTGCGGGACCCAATATATCGGTCGCACAAGCAGAATGCTAAAAGAACGTCTATCAGAACATGTACGAAATATTAAAAAAGGTTTTAAAAATCACAGTGTATCTATGCACTTTAAAGATAGCCATAAATGTGCAATTAAAGAACTAAAATCATTTTGTGGGATCAAATTGGGTAAAAGTAATTGGCGTACTAAAGATATGGAATCTGCACTAGCTAGAATGGAAATGCGCACTATATATGAGATGAAAACCCTGACACCAAATGGATTAAACATTGAATTTGAATCCAAATGGTTCCTATAGTATATGAAAAATGCTAGAAAGAATGGTGCCATTGAACTGTATAACATCTAATATATGTCCCTTTTTTTGTCTTTTTCTGTTGAATATGGACACTCACCCACATACCCGGCTTCTAATAATGTGAGAAGACCCAATCAGCATGTCACGACCGTAGAAATTACTGTGTAGGGATGCTAGACAGGGTCACCGTTTTGTTTTAAATCTTTTGTTTTAAATCTTTTGTTTATAATGTTTAATAGATGAATTGGATTGTTTTAATATATGTAAAAGAAAGTTTTCATATATAGAATGTATACATGTACGATTCTAATCAGTGAAGTCACGATAGGCCGTTTTTAACATTGAATGAGAGAAGCCGGGTATAGGTGATGCTGATTGGATCCTTTGGATCACGTGACCGGGATCTTCAGGGGATAAATACCCAGAGAGATAGACATGGCGGCATCTCTTGAGGAAGGATAGAGGACTATCCGAAACGCGTTGAGGCCGTCTACATACCGGGAGCTGAGATTATCACCCGTGGGAGGCAAAGCCACTGCTTGACATCTTTCCGCCCGGCACCGATCGTGAGCTGCAGCACGAACAGAGACCGGGAAGGACGCTCTGCATTATATTCCCCGACAAGTGACGGTCTCAGCATACCTGTATTTTAACTGATGTTTGGTTGAATAAACCTATTCTTTTTTGGACCTTCGCACATTAAATACTGTATAACATTTACATTTTTTGCTGATATTATGGTACACTAAACGTAAAAATTAGTTATTAGATCCAAAAACAAGAAAAAAAAGGAGATCACAAAACGGAGACCGTTTGTGATAACCCGGCGCTGCAATAGTGTAAATAGTTATATATTTGAGATGTTTCAGCAGCTAAGCATAAACAACTTGCCAGGTTGCAACGTTAAAATCTAGAGAGAAAAAAATGGAGGGGAGTATGCTTTGCGCTTGAAACAATATATCAAAAATTAGATGTGCAGTCGGACAAAGAAGATAGACTCAGTACAACTTCAAAATGATAATAAAAAAACACTTTTATGGTATCAATTAAAGCAGAGTATGCCACATATAGAATGCATTAAAATAATGACAGTTTTACAATTTGTTAGATAAGCTAAACTGAAAATAAAAATAAAAATAAACATAAGGATAAAAATAAAACAGTTAAATGATTATATTCAAATGGTGATAATAAAAAATCACAACACTGGCGTCCCAGTGTATTATTTTGGGTTTGTAATTCCCGCAGGGATAATTGACAGTCTCACAGTCTCAGATATTAATATAGTTCTTTAAAGGAAAGGTGCAATCTGTAATTAATGCTCCCGTGCTGGTTCCTGCGTTAGTATAGAAACAGGGTCCTCATTAGATGAAATACACGAGGAGTGATAATGTGTGCTTTATTTCCTGTTATAATTACAGCTGGTAGTTGCCGTCTTTCCCGGTAAGGTTTTGTTAATTATAAATATAGCAGCAATGTTCAATTTAGATGGATTTAGCCGCCGTGAACAAACTACTGGGAACAGGTGTTAGGCCCCACAGCGGGGGTCACACAGAACTCACCCGACCAGTGTTAGTACAGCCGTGCGTCTTGAGGAAGTCTCCGTTGCTAGGAGACGAAACGCGTTGACGCCCACTCTCGATACACTTCTCACTTGGTGATACCCGCCGAAAGGACCCAGTCCGCAGCTCAGCATAACCGTGACAGCTTCGGTCACAGCTTTTTGCCGCACGCTGGATTCATCATTGCCGCACGGCTGTACTAACACTGGTCGGGTGAGTTCTGTGTGACCCCCGCTGTGGGGCCTAACACCTGTTCTAAATTGAACATTGCTGCTATATTTATAATTAACAAAACCTTACCGGGAAAGACGGCAACTACCAGCTGTAATTATAACAGGAAATAAAGCACACATTATCACTCCTCGTGTATTTCATCTAATGAGGACCCTGTTTCTATACTAACGCAGGAACCAGCACGGGAGCATTAATTACAGATTGCACCTTTCCTTTAAAGAACTATACTAATATCTGAGACTGTGAGACTGTCATTTATCCCTGCGGGAATTACAAACCCCAAAAAATACACTGGGACGCCAGTGTTGTGATTTTTTATTATCACCATTTGAATATAATCATTTAACTGTTTTATTTTTATCCTTATGTTTATTTTTATTTTTATTTTCAGTTTAGTTTATCTAACAAATTGTAAAACTGTCATTATTTTAATGCATTCTATATGTGGCATACTCTGCTGTAATTGATACCATAAAAGTGTTTTTTTATTATCATTTTGAAGTTGTACTGAGTCTATCTTCTTTGTCCGACTGCACATCTAATTTTTGATATATTGTTTCAAGCGCAAAGCATACTCCCCTCCTTTTTTTTCTCATTAGATCCAAAAACAACTATGTTGAAAATGTACATGCATACATAATAATTGCAAGTTTATTTTAAAGATTATGACTAAAATCCTTTTTTTTAAATAAATCACAATATAATGTCAATATTTGTTAAAAAATGTATTGATATTAAATAAATATATTATATATATTTTATATAAAATATTTGGGTAATGTAAATATATAACTAGGACATTCCAAATATATATTTAAATAGTGGGCATGTTTAAATAAAATTGTAGATTGTGATGCTCTAACATGACCCACTAATGTAGACATGCAAATGCACATTCTTTTGTAACTACGTACAATGCACACTATTTCAATGCTTAATATATTTTTTATTAATTTAACAAACATGATTCAGCTCTGCAGACACAGTAGTGTTATGTCTATAATTTTACAAATTACCTAATCTCATTTCACTACATATCACGTCCTAAAATATGTCTTATTATATGCTTGTAATGATTCATGTTGTGCACTTGTTTTGAGTAAAGCACACACACACACACACATGTACATATTTATTAATTTTACAGATAGCAGTGAAAATTTTGCAGAAAAAAATTCAGAGTATATAACATTTAATATCAAAAGCCAGATTCAGGACATACATAAATATTTATATATTGTGGATGTTTTTACATCAGGGCTGGCCAAAACGGGCCTTGAGATCTACCAACAGTTCACATTTTCCAGGCCACCTAGCTGGTGCACCGGTGTAGTCATTACTAATTAGGATGTGCTGCATTCATTCCTAACTGACAATTCTACAGATCTCCAGGAGGCATGGAAAACGTGACCTGTTGGTAGATCTCGAGGATCGGTTTGGCCAGCCCTGTTTTACATGAACGCATTAACATTCAAGTATGACTTTTTTTGAATAAAATGTTACTAAGCTATATATATATAAAATGCAAAAATGAGATGGACTCGATGGTTATAGGGGAAAATATCATATCAGGATGAAGGACAACTCTGAAATGCATAGTCCAATTGACAACATACCTGCTACAAATATGATTTATAATCTGTGAACAAAGACTCTATGGGTAACACACCCATCATAACCCTAAGGGTGGCCCAGCAGCACAGACTATATCAGGACATGCAGGATATGTCTGGGAAAACAGGTATGCATATGACAGTGACATTATGTTAAGAATGTGATTTAGGTTGCAGTAAGCAGCACACTGACAGACTGAGAGTTGTATAGTGGAGAATAGCATGGTTACTTGGTGCACCATAAAGGTGTCCGAAAACTAAAAAAAGTAGCATTTATTTATATTATTTTATTCTAGTTATTTTTTTTTTTAAAAAGGTAATTATATTTGTAAGGTGAGAGTGTTTTTTATTTATAGAATTATATTCCTTACAAATTTAAAATATACAGTAGGGGTACCTTCATTTCCATTAGGTTTTCATTCATGTATCTTGATCATGGTCAGGATCAGGGGTACGTTGACTGTTTCTCCATCTGTCATATGCTTCTTGAATCCTATACAACAGATCATAGTCAAATGGAGGTGTTCTGAAAGGTTCAAAAGCATCAGTCTGAGTTGATGTTGCTTGCACATGTTCTGGTGTGGTCGTAGTGTTGTCTCGAGCTGATCCTCTGCCAGATTCAGCCATTTGATGATGGTTAGTGGCAATCAGTGCTGTGTTCACATTTTCTTGTTGTTGCCAGCTAAGGAGGTGCAGTAATCCCAAATGAAACTGACCCAACAGGGTATTCCACTGAGCCTGTCTTTCGGATAAATAGTCAATACTTCTCCAAATTGTGATCATCAACTGGGAATGTACAGTGTGTCTCTTGAATCTGGTCCATTCTCTGCGACAGTCTTAAATAATGTTCATCCATCCTCAATGACACTGTTTGAATTTCATGGCTAATTATTAAAAATAAATGTTGCATATATTCCCTATCTGTTAACGTTTGTCCAGATGCAGTAGTTTATGGAATACCAGGTTCAATGTATTGAATATTTCCTCCATGTGTTTCATGATGGGCACGGTCTACATGTGCTTGTGTGACAATATCTCTATCTTCTATGCTCAGTGTTATGAAATGGTCGGCAATATGCAGATCTCCAGCAGGCCTGGCAAGCTCGGACTCTCCATCATGGCTTGCAATGTGGGACTCTCCAGCAGGCCTGGCAATGTGGGACTCTCCAGCAGGCCTGGCAAGCTCGGACTCTCCATCACGGGTTGCAATGTTGGACTCTCCTGTAGGCTTAGCAATGTCAGACTCTCCAGCAGGCCTGGCAATGTCGGACTCTCCAGCAGGCATGGCAATGTCGGACTCTCCAGCAGGCATGGCAATGTCGGACTCTCCAGCAGGCATGGCAATGTCGGACTCTCCAGCAGGCATGGCAATGTCGGACTCTACTTCACGCGTTGCAATGTCTGATTCTCCAACAGGCGTTGCAATGTTGGACTCTCCTGTAGGCTTAGCAATGTCAGACTCTCCTGTAGGCTTAGCAATGTCAGACTCTCCAGCAGGCCTGGCAATGTCGGACTCTCCAGCAGGCATGGCAATGTCGGACTCTCCAGCAGGCATGGCAATGTCGGACTCTCCAGCAGGCATGGCAATGTCGGACTCTACTTCACGCGTTGCAATGTCTGATTCTCCAATAGGCGTTGCAATGTTCGACTCTCCAGTAGGCCTGGCAATGTGGGACTCTCCAGCAGGCCAGGCAATGTCGGACTCTCCAGCAGGCCTGGCAATGTCGGACTCTCCAGCAGGCATGGCAATGTCGGACTCTCCAGCAGGCATGGCAATGTCGGACTCTCCAGCAGGCATGGCAATGTCGGACTCTACAGCAGGCATGGCAATGTCGGACTCTACTTCACGCGTTGCAATGTCTGATTCTCCAATAGGCGTTGCAATGTTCGACTCTCCAGTAGGCCTGGCAATGTGGGACTCTCCAGCAGGCATGGCAATGTCGGACTCTACATCACGCGTTGCAATGTCTGATTCTCCAGCAGGCGTTGCAATGTTGGACTCTCCAGTAGGCCTGGCAATCTCGGGCTCCCCAGCACGCATTGCAATGTTGGACTCTCCAGCAGGACTGCCAGTATCGGACTCTCCATCACGCATTGCAATGTGGGACTCTCCAGCAGGCATGGCAATGTCGGACTCTTCATCACGCATTGCAATGTCTGATTCTCCAGCAGGCATTGCAATGTTGGACTCTCCAGCAGGCATGGCAATCTCGGACTCTACAGCACGTGCTGCAATGTGGGACTCTCCAACAGGCCTGGCAAGCTCGGACTCTCCATCACGGGTTGCAATGTCAGACTCTCCAACAGGTCTGGCAATGTGTGACTCTCCAGCATCCCTGGCAAGCTCGGACTCTACATCATGCGTTGCAATGTCTGATTCTCCAACAGGCGTTGCAATGTTGGACTCTCCAGTAGGCCTGGCAATGTGGGACTCTCCAGCAGGCATGGCAATGTCGGACTCTACATCACGCGTTGCAATGTCTGATTCTCCAGCAGGCGTTGCAATGTTGGACTCTCCAGCAGGCATGGCAATGTCGGACTCTACATCACGCGTTGCAATGTATGATTCTCCAGCAGGCATTGCAATGTTGGACTCTCCAGCAGGCATCGCAATCTCGGACTCTACAGCACGTGCTGCAATGTCGGACTCTCCAGCAGGCCTGGCAAGCTCGGACTCTCCATCACACGTTGCAATGTAGGACTCTCCAGCAGGCATTGCAATCTCGGACTCTACTGTTTTCATGTAAATATCAGACTCTTCAACAGGCCTGTGAATAGCGGACTCTCCTACATTCTTAGGAATATCGGAGTATCCCGCAGGCATGGCAATACTGATGTCTCCCGCAGGCCCTTCAGCTGGTGAACTTTGTGTTTCATCGCCCTTGACAGGAGAGAAAAGTATTTTTCTCTTTTTTGGGGGTAAAACTTCACTCAAGGTGGATTGTCCTTTCTTATGGGGTGTTTTTCTCTTGTGTGGAGTATCAACTTTCTGCACCTTCTCCCACATGGATGGACTTTCTTCCTCAACCAACAGCAAGTGGTCCTTTGTTTTCTTTTCCCACTCCTTCAATTTTTTATTTTTGGAATTAATCTTCAGTTGAGTCATCCGTCTGCAATCTCTAAGTCTTTTCTTGCAGCTGTCGATGCTCCTAACATTACCTCCAGCATCCTTCACAGCTTTGCCAATCTGTTCCCAAGTTGAATTCTTGAGCTGCACATTTGTTGCCTGTGTCCCAAACAGAAGAGAACTGTGCATAATTACTGAATTGATGAGTGCAAGACTTTCTTCATCGCTGAAGTTAGGAGCTCGTACGCTAGGTCCCTCATCTGGGTCTTCTACTTCCTGTGTATTTTGACCCTGGGTTTCAGAACCTCCAAATGGTTGTGAGGAAGCCTGTTGCTCTTTACTGGCAGTGGAACGTCGGCGCTCTTTGGACATTCCTGAAAAAAACTGTGAACAGTTACAGTATTAATTATATTAGGTACATTTCTATTAATTTTAAATTCAAACATTGTATGCACACGAAACATTAATAAAATAAAAACAATGTGAATATTTAAAAATAATCAAATCTGAATTTAAATATCAATATATATAGGTGTGTGTGTACATATATATATATATATATATATATATATATATATCTCATTAGCTATATTATATTATACAATATTAGCTTGACTTAATTCTTTATTATAAACATAAAAATTACATGTTAAAAACATTTGAATGTCTAGTGCTATAAAAACTAATTTAAAATGAACTATTTTTACATTTTCAGGACAATGAGATAAAGCATATATGCACATAACATGCCAAAGACTGGTGTTGAACTCAGTAAATTTTGTTTACACTTGTTTCAGCATGAGTAATAATTATAAAAAATACATTACAGGTTGAGTATCCCTTATCCAAAATTCAAAATCCCACATTTTTGGGTCCCCAACTGAGAAAATGACATATATATTATATATTGTGTGTGTATATAGATATATTATATAGATATATAATATAATATATACGCATGTGTGTCATTTTCTCAGTAGGGGACCCAAAAATGTGGGATTTTGAATTTTGGTTAAGGGATACTCAACCTGTACTTGCTACTTTAGAGTGTTCGCCTTCAACTAAGCAAAGCGTGTCAGAGTGCCATGCCACTCACCCCATTACACTGTGTCACATACCATTTATTTAGCAATTACATCTGTAAATTGTGCTTCTCGCTGTCTGTCCCCTGTCACAGCCAGTGGTAGTGTGTTGACGGTAGTGTAGGTGGATAAACTGAACGGATACCTGTGTGACTCAGAGCTGGACTGTGTTACACAGCCAAGTGGAGCATTTGATATTTTGTCACATTCAGTGTTGAAATTCACATTTGTTATGAAGTGGTTTTATTTGTGTGGGCCTTTTCTTGTTAATTCACAAATAATTGTCTTTTCACATGCCAAATGGTGTATGGACAATGTACATGTGGGTCAGATACACATAATGATTGGACGAGATACACCTAATCTTTGTGGTTGGCTTATACATATCTGCAGTTTGCTAAATACATGCTAGTTAACATTTGCACGCACACTGCCAGTTGAGAAATGCCCACACAGTGCCAGGCAGCATATGCACCCACAATGCCAGTTATCATTTTCACCCACAGTGCCAGTTGAGAAATGCCCACACAGTGCCAGGCAGCATATGCACCCACAATGCCAGTTATCATTTTCACCCACAGTGCCAGTTGAGAAATGCCCACACAGTGCCAGGCAGCATATGCACCCACAATGCCAGTTATCATTTTACACCACAGTGCCAGTTGAGAAATGCCCACACAGTGCCAGGCAGCATATGCACCCACAATGCCAGTTATCATTTTCACCCACAGTGCCAGTTATCATTTTACACCACAGTGCCAGTTGAGAAATGCCCACACAGTGCCAGGCAGCATGTGCACCCACAATGCCAGTTTAAAAAAAAAAAATGAGCGAGTATGAATAGAATACGCTAAAACTATGTATCATAGACAGTTTAGTAATCACCTCCACTGTTTGCTCAACTGGCTGGGCGGGAAATAGAATATGATACGCCTACTGTCGGGTAAACAGTGCAGCACTGGGGTGATGCGCTGTCAGTATACCTGGATGGCCAATGTTTGTCGAGTTAGTAAGGTAAAATATTATATGTGGTGCCAACGTGACTTACTCCCCTCTCGACCCTCCCCTAATTTGCTATAGTGCTAAAATATCAATAATGAAATAATAAATGTTTTATATATATATATATATATATATATATATATATATATATATATATATATATATACATACGTTTAATGTATATAAATTTAACAAAAATTGGTCAAAAATAGGAACTAAAATTTTAAATGTAGCTTACCTGAAATATGCCTTGAAAATATGTGATGGAAATATCTTCCTCTGCTTGTTCGAATTTTGTGGAAAGCCAAGTAGAAGACAGTCAGGCCAAGTTAAGGACGATGAAGCCAAGTTCAAGACGCTTGTCAAAGTTCAAGTGGCTGTCTCCACATCTATCTAGTCAGATGGAAATAGCGCCTAATCTATGGCGGGACTTTGCTTTTATAAGCTATGATGAGGGACGTCAACTGACATAAAACGCAGATAATTTTAGTGCAGGAAACATAAATATTTGTTTTTAAATAATCGCTTTTTTATTGGATATTTCTGTGGAACACTTGATGTCAGAGTATATGGGCTAATGATTTTAGATGGGGTCGAGCCAATAATATTTCAAGATGGGTGTATTAAAATGTATGACTAGTTGGATTCAAATGTAATTATTTATATAAAGAGATTATGCTTATTTAAAATGTATAAGGCACATTTTTTCATTTTAAACATAAATTAAGCTGGCGAATGCAATGTATTAAACGAGTACCGTTTTAGGCGGATGAGTCTAGGGGTAGTAGACGGCTGTGGATAGCGGGGTCGCGGTGGAACGTTGGAGAGAGGGGTGATGAACTGAATATAGGGGCGCGGTTGGCTAGGTGGACGGTAGTGTCAGCTGTAGTTTTGGTGAAGGTGTGGGGGGGCATTTTGGCACCTGTTGTGCCACGGGCAAGGATGCTGGTCGCCTCCGATAGATTATCGGGTGATGGACTGGTCTGGGCGGCAGCGTCTAGGGGTAGTAGACGGCTGTGGATAGCGGGGTCGCGGTGGACCGTTGGTGGGAGGGGTGATAAACTGAATATAGGGGCACGGTTGGCTAGGTGGACGGTAGTTTCAGCTGTAGTTTTGGTGAAGGTGTGGGGGGCATTTTGGCACCTGTAGTGCCACGGGCAATGATGCTGGTCACCTCCGCTAGATAAGCGGGTGACGGACTGGTCTGGGCGGCAGTGTCTAGTAGACGGCTGTGGATAGAGGGGTCGCGGTGGACCGGAGCGGGGCATTTGTTGATAATAACATGGTCGACCAATTGTTACTGTCTAATTATGAGCTGTCGATCACCTTCATAATCGATCATGAACACAGTCGTGGGTTTGAATTTCGATCATTTAGTTTGTCGATCATAAATACGTTGATCCGTATACAAGGTCGAACTAAATAATTTGATCACTATGCGGTCGATTATTTGTCATTGTCGTTATATATCAAGGTGGATCTTCTGAAGGGTCTAATTATACATTGTCGACCGCTTTTAAATTCGATCAGCTGAAGATCGTATATTCGATTGTCGACCATTGCACCTGTCTATCTTACTTTAGATCATTTAATTGTCGATTACATAGTCTGCCGATTATATAAAATGTCTATTGTTTAATACTGTCTATGTAATTATGATCGATCTCCTGTAGTCGATGTGAATGAAGTCGATGATTGGTACATGTCGATATCTTTATTGTCTAATTAGAGTCACAGTCTATTTAAACAGTGTCGATCATGACACCGAGTCGGACAAGTGGCGTCGATCAATATACTATAGATTATTCATACCGGAACCGTCTACCCTAGGGGAGTATTCCCAGCGTAACCTGTCGGTTGGCGGGAAAGGATACGCTATCAGTAATCTCTTGGAAATCAGTACTTTCCTATCAGGGGAATCCCACACTTTTTCACATAATTCATTTAATTCATGTGAAGGGGGAAAAGTCACTTCTTGCTTTTTCTCCCCAAACATATAAACCCTCTTGTCAGGGACAGTGTTATCCTCCGATATGTGCAATACATCCTTCATTGCTATAATCATGTAGCGGATGGCTTTAGTCATTTTAGGCTGCAACTTTGCATCATCGTCATCGACACTGGAGTCAGAATCCGTGTCGGCATCTGTGTCAACCATCTGGGATAGTGGGCGCTATTGAGACCCTGACGGCCTCTGAGCTGTAGGATCAGACATGGGCTGAGACCCTGACTGTCCCAAGGCTTCAGCTTTATACAACCTCTTATGCAAGGAGCTTACATTATCATTTAACACCTTCCACATATCCATCCAATCAGGTGTCGGCACCGTCGGCGGCGACACCACATTCACCTGCACTTGTTCTGCTTCCATGTATCCTTCCTCATCAAACATGTCAACATTAACGTACCGACACACCGCACACACACAGGAAATGCTCTGACTGAGGACAGGACCCCACAAAGGCTTTTGGGGAGACAGAGAGAGAGTATGCCAGCACACACCAGAGCGCTATATAACCCAGGGATACACACTATAAAAGGTGATTAACCAATAGCTGCTTTATATGACTTTTGCGCCTAAATTTATGTGCCCCCCCTCTCTTTTTTACCCTTTTTGTATCAGGATACTGCAGGGGAGAAAAAAAACATGAAAAATGGCTGCGCTGTATGTCAGAAATATGTCAAGGAAAAGAGCCAACGTATATAAAAGAATATTTATTATAAAACTGTTGTTATCAAGTTCATCGGTACCAATGACTATGAGTAAACAATTAAAATAATGAACACACAACTTTTCTCACAAGGTGTCAGATGGCCGGTAATCTTCCAATATGAAGGTATTAATAATCAAGAGGACAGTCTATATCCACAGCTGCTGGTATTAGCTGCTGTACAAACACTGGAAAGTCCGTGTCATCGATGCAGTTCCAGATATAGTAAATTGTGCAGCACCCATAGAACAAGTGATTATTACCTCTCTGGTGGGCTGGTCAATGATCCGGGCGTCCCCGGTCAGATGTCCTGCGTTGCCCACAACCGCTGTGCAGCGGAGAGGAAAAGCCGCGCCGTGTGCAGTGGGCTGGCTGAGAGTATCGGGATCCGTTGGTGCTGCTATTGGCAATGAAGCATCAGGGAAAAGACCGTCCAAAAGATCTGATGGATGTGCTGACAAGGACACCTGTGCAAGGTGTGTGAGGAGGCAGGTCCTAACGCGTTTCGTCACGCTCCACGTGACTTTTTCAAAGGTGATTTCCTGCATCCAAAGTGTGCGGTATTTAAGCTCTGAACTAATCAGAGTACAGCTGTCAAAAATCAGTATTTGATTACTAATTACTCAGTAACGTTGGCTCTTTTATCAGTGCTGCAATACTTATATTTGTTAATAAAACATGGCATACTCGACTTGCTACAGAGTCCCTATTAATTTATGATAAATAGACCACTTATATTCGCTCTATGAAATTTAAATGTAATTAATGTTTCCTAAGATGCTGTGTTCGAGCAATCATCTCAGAAATGGGATTAGATATCCATCTCCTTCTGTTCTAATCAATGCAATAATTAACTCAGTAAATATAACACAATCTAAGTCACATTAATAAAAAATCATAAAAAGATATCAGCATTATAAATATATCTAATCAAAAAATATAAAAAATACTCTCATAATGAAATTAATAAAAAAAAGTCTATATTATTATCTATATCATCCTCAGTTGGATGCGAACCTGGGAACTCAAATCTTCAGAGTTCAGCGGTTAAACTAGATGTGCCACTGGGCCATACATATTAGCACTGTGTGCATTCACCTCTTATGTTATGTTCACATGTTATTATTTGCATAAGCTCAACCATCCACTGGGTGGGTGGCCGAAAAAAATTATAAATAAGAGATAATAAATAAAAAAATATATAAAAATATAAAGAAAAAATAATACATAAAAAAATCTGAAAAAACTGATGAATAATGAGTGAATAGCCTCAAGATGTCTATATATAGCTGCCATCCTTTTATGTATATAAGTCAGTATATCAGATCAATAATATTGACTAACCATTGATTAAAAATAGGACCGACACAGACAATAGTCAAATGTATGTGAATTTGAACAGTGTTATCTAATAAGAACAGATAACTAAGGGGATAAATGAGTTGAACAAGTGATAGCATGAAAGAATCAGGATAGATCGAATTCAATACATTCATTTAATCCTTCAGGCATGAGAGTTCTTAGTTTGTGAATCCAGTAATTCTCTCTCAGACATAAGAGGAGAGCCTGGGGAGCGTCCTTCCAGCGGAGCTGTGAAGAGAAAATGGTGCTGGTGTGCTGAGGAAGATAGCTCCGCCCCCTCAGCGGCAGGCTTCTGTCCCGCTTTCTGTGAGAAAATATGGTGGGGGAATTTACATATATACAGTGCCTGACTGTATATATGTAGTTTATGCCAAAAGGTACTTCAATTGCTGCCCCTAGCGCCCTGCACCCTACAGTGACCGGAGTATGTGGTGTGCTGTGGGAGCAATGGCGCACAGCTGCGGTGCTGTGTGTGTGTGGTGTGCTACCTTAAATGAAGACAGGAACGGACGATCGAGGACAGGCGCCTGTGTTCGAACCCTTTGGAGCTAATGGTGTCCAGTAGCCTAAGAAGCACAAGCTAGCTGTGAACAGGTACGTTTGCTTCTCTCCCCTCGGTCCCACGTAGCAGTGAGTCTGTTGCCAGCAGATCTCACTGAAAATAAAAAACCTAACAAATACTTTCTTTAACTAGTAAGCTAAGGAGAGCCCCTAGGGTGCATCCAGCTCTGGCCGGGCACAGATTCTAACTGAGGTCTGTAGGAGGGGCATAGAGGGAGGAGCCAGTGCACACCAGATAGTACCTAATCTTTCTTTTAGAGTGACCAGTCTCCTGCGGAGCCCATCTATTCCCCATGGTCCTTACGGAGTCCCCAGCATCCACTAGGACGTTATAGAAATAATAATAATAATAGTAATAATAACAACAACAACAACAACAACAACAACAACAAGACACTACTGTCTGCTCCCCCTGTATAATAATAACAACAACAACAACAACAACAACAACAACAACAGGACACCACAGGCTGCTCCCTCTAAATAATAATAAAAACAACAACAACAGGACACCACAGTCCACTCTCCCTGTATTATTATTATTACTACTACAACAACAACAACAACAACAACAACAACAACAGGAACCCACAGGCTGCTCCCCTGTATTATAATAATAATAATAATAATAATAATAATAATAATAATAAGACACCACAGGCTACTCCCCCTGAAAAATAACAACAACAACAACACACCACAGGCTGCTCTCCCTGTATAATAATAATAACAACAACAACAGCAACAAGACACCACAGGCTGCTCCCCCTGTATAATAATAATAATAATAATAATAATAATAATAATAATAATAATAAAAGGACACCACAGGCTGCTCCCCCTGAATAATAATAACAGGACACTACAGGCTGCTCCCCCTGTATAATATTATTATTATCAACAACAACAACAACAACAACAACAGGACACCACTGGCTGCTCCTCCTGTATAATAATAATAATAATAACAACAACAGGACACCACTGGCTGCTCCTCCTGTATAATAATAACAACAACAACAGGACACTACAGTCTACTCCCCCTGTATAATAACAACAACAACAACAACAACAGGACACCACAGGATGCTCCCCCTGTATAAAAATATTAATAATAAAAAAAGGACACCACAGGCTTCTTCCCCTGTATAATAATAACAACAGGACACCACAGGCTGCTCCTCCTCTATAATAATAACAGGACACCACATGCTGCTCCTCCTGTATAATAATAACAACAGGACACCACAGGATGCTCCTGCTGTCTAATAATAATAAAAATAATAACAACAACAACAACAACAACAACAACAGGACACCACAGGCTGCTCCCCCTGCATAATAACCGGACACCACAGGCTGCTCTCCCTGTATAATAATAATAATATTATTATTATTATTATTATTATTATTGTTATATAGGGGGAGCAGCCTGTGGTGTACTGTTGTTGTTATTATTATACAGGAAGAGCAGCCTGTGGTGTCCGGTTATTATGCAGGGGGAGCAGCCTGTGGTGTCCTGTTGTTGTTGTTGTTATTATTATTATTAACAGTACACCACAGGCTGCTCTTCCTGTATAATAATAATAACAACAACAGTACACCACAGGCTGCTCCCCCTGTATAATAATAATAATAGGATTTTAATACCTACCGGTAAATCCTTTTCTCCTAGTCCGTAGAGGATGCTGGGGACTCTAAAAGGACCATGGGGTATAGACGGATCCGCAGGAGCCTGGGCACACTATAAAGACACTATAAAGACTTAAACTGGGTGTGAACTGGCTCCTCCCTCTATGCCCCTCCTCCAGACCTCAGTTAGAAAACTGTGCCCAGGAGAGACGGACATTTTGAGGAAAGAATTTATAATTTAAACACAGTGAGTGTTATACCAGCTCATACCACGAACATACCGCAAGACCTGGCCTTCTACAGAACACCAGCCCACGGTATGAAAACCATACAGCCATATGCTGAGAGAATATGCAACACAACCTGTGTGTTAGCCAACCAACAATAAGAAATCACATGCCATGGCATGTACAACATCAACCTGACAGAGAAGAAACACCACAAAGTGCCACCAAAAACAATAGCAGTGGACACCGTACGCACTGGGACGGGCGTCCAGCATCCTCTACGAACTAGGAGAAAAGGATTTACCGGTAGGTATTAAAATCCTATTTTCTCTTACGTCCTAGAAGATGCTGGGGACTCCAAAAGGACCATGGGGTCTATACAAAAGCTCCATAACAGGCAGGAGAGTGCGGACGACTCTGCAGCACCGATTGAGCAAACATGAGGTCCCCATCATCCAGGGTATCAAACTTGTAGAGCTTAGCAAATGTGTTTGAAACCCGACCAAGTAACTGCTCGGCAAAGCTAACTCGCCTAGACAACTCGGGCAACCGCCCAAAAATAACCCATCTTCCTAGTAGAATGGGTCTCCCCCGACTTCGGTAACGGCAATCCAGCCGTAGAACTAGCACACCGAATCGTATCACAGATCCAGCAGGAAACAGACTGCAGAGACACAGGCGCCCCAAGCACGCTGGGAGTATACCGGACAAACAGAGCCTTTGTTTCCCCAAACTGAGCCCAAATGGCGACATAAATCTTCACAGCCCTGACTATATCGAGAAAGATTGAATCAGCCAATGCTGAACTTACCACAGGCGTAGAAAAAGGCAGGTTTTTGAAAAATCCCAAAACCCTTTCGGCAGAACTACAATCCGAGTTCTCAATTCTATCCACTTGGAAGACCAAACAGGGGCTCTTGTGAGACAAAGCCACTACTTCCAACAACCGCCTTGCGGTCGCCTTAAAAACAAAAGCATGACCACTCTCCAAGAGAAATTTTTTTAACACAACCTTTAATAAAGGTACCAATCAGTGAGACACAAGAAACGCAACACCACGTCAAAAGCCCATTGTGCCAATGGGGCACAAATGGAGGTTGGATGTGCGGTACTCCTTTCACAAAAAGTCTGAACTTCCGGAAAAGTGGCTAATTCTTTTTTTTATTAAGAAAATTTACAAGGCCAAAATTATCGTGAAATGGAGCCTAACTGTAGGCCTGCATCCACACCTGCTTGCAAAGAACGGAGAAGAACGACTCAGCTGAAAGACTGCCGTACGAAGCTTCTTAGATTTACACCAAGACACATATTCACGCCAAACACGGTGTTAAGGCTTCGCCGTTACTTCTTTATTAGTCTGAAGAAGTGTAGAAATGACCTCACTGGGAAAACCCGATCGGACTAGGATATTGCGTTCAACCGCTACTCCGTCAAACGCAGCTGCGATGAGTCCTAATACACACCCGGATCTTGCTGTAACAGTTTCCTCCCGTAGAGGAAGAGGACAGGGATTTTCTATGAATAAATCTTGAAGAACTGGATACCAAGGCCTGCTTGGCTAGACCGAAACAATGGGTATCGCCGGAACCTCTGTTCTTCTTACGTTAATCACCTTCAGCAGAGTGAAAGCGGAGGGGACACATAAACTGACTGAAAACCCCCAAGGTGTCACGAGGCCGTCCACTGCTATAGCTTGAGTGTCCCTTGACCTGGAACCATATTCCTAAGGTCTCTCGTTGAGGCGAGATGCCAACATGCCCAATTGAGGCCCTCCTCAAAGACTTGTCACTTCATTAAAACGTCTCTATGACAACACAATTTCTCCCGGATGGAGAGCGTGTCCGCAGAGGAAATCTATTTCTCCGTCGTTTACGTCCGGAACCAAGACAGCTAATAAAACGGTTACCAGTCTTACCACCCAGCAGAAAACTACTTCAGCTTCTGCCACTGTAGCTTCGCTTCTTGTTCCGCCCTAGCGGCTCACTTAACCACTGCTGCCAAGTCGTCTGACAGAATTAACACCGGCAGCTCACAAAGAATATGTTAGTTGAAAATAGCGCTTACTTCAAGAAAGCTTATTGTAGACAAGCTTTTCAGCTTGACCTTTTCCTCTGAAAATATTTCCCATGCAAAGACTGCTCCCCAGCCTCGGAGATCCGCACACATGTACACCAGGACCTAATCGTGAATCCCGAACCTTCATCCCTCTAGGAAGTGAGAACTGAGGGACCTTACAGGAGTGATATCCTGGCCATTAGAATTATATTCCGATGCATGTGCCGGTGACCCCCGGACCACATTCCCAACAGGTCCCGTGAAAACCACTCTGGCATTTGACCTTCTCACCGAAAAAGGCCTCTTAGGCCGCACCCAACTTCTTCATCAATGGAACAACAGATGGATTGGTACTGCAAATCTGATCCGACTAGAGTCCTCAGACCTCTTACCAGAGGAAAGCACAGAACCTCAACCGTTCAGTATCTACTCTGATACCACCTCCAACATCTGCGTCGTTGGGAACATCAGCCCTTCCCTGTGTTGAAGAACAGACAGAGAGAAATAACGATTTGCACCACTCGTTACTTGACCTCGCCTCAATCAGGCGAACATCTCATTACAGAATAACAATGGATCTTGCTATTTAAAGAAAACCATCACACTACCATCACTCCAGTGAAATGGAAAAGACCATCCTGGCTATCGTTCCAGGTAATCTGAATGCGTAGAACGACTCATGTAAACTTTTTTTTTTAAACCGGGACAGGAGGACAAGGCCCTGAACCTGACGCACCTCTGATATGGCGTTGCGTATTATCTCCCCTTCCAGAGGGGAAACGGTAAGATCTATTAGGAAAACAGTGAGGGAAAACAAGTGTAACTCCAGACAGTCCCCTTCTGGATTCTACAATTAACTCACGGGTTCTGGTCTATTCCCGGACTAACTGAAAAGTAGTAGACGAGTCCCCACCGGAGTGGGGTCCAGGCGGGTAGACTCAGCCCATGTGGTGGATGTTTGAGAAACAGAACACAACATCCGCTTCTGCGAACCTACCAAGGCTGCAGAACACTTACCTTTCACCCTCCAACTACACAGAAAAGGAAAAAAGACCGGTATCGACTAGTTAAAGTGACTGCATCCCACAACAGAATGCGTCACCAACCGTTGTGAGAGAATCTAACTCACCAAGTTAGATTTATCAGCAGCATTCGCTGAGATTGACTGAACTGAGGCCTCCCCAAACAGCGGTACACCGTCCCAGGGAAACACTCCAGTATCTCTCGGAGTCAGCCTCTGCCTTTCCCCGGCCACCTCCTGTATACACACTGCAGCCTGACGCAATATATAGAGAAGACCCAACATAAGGAAAATGGAAATAAGTCCAAAGAATAGAAATAAAATATCACTTAGCTTCCTGTATCCGATTCTTCGTGACCGGACGCCGTGTCGACCAGGAGTTGACTTTCACAGTATTCTATCTGCCGCGGGAAAAGAATAAACATTCGGACTCCTTGAGAGGACGGGAGACCCACTCGTCATTGTCAACCTAGAGCTTTATCAACAGAGCGACCAGCACATGAGAAAGAATACTATTACTGCAGCATTCATTATAAATCATAAGATGAATACACATGATGTAATACACATATACACACATATCCCACCTATAGATACATATTGTCACAACTGAGGGCTGGTGACCGTGACTGGGAGCCTCAGTTGTAGGAACTTACGGGTACTAGAATTTAGGAGGAGCTATGGGACTCCTGGAAATGCGTATTGACACTAGCAATGAATGCCCGAGGGCGTGACCACAACAACTGGAATTGCCTTAAGTGCTTTTATTAAATAAAAATTCAAATAACGTGCAAAAGAATAACAGAAAGTCACAAGTGATAATTAGGTGCACAACTGGTTAAGACCAGGAACCTGGAATATGGAGGAAAGTTCTGTAAACAATAAATGAAGCTAGGGTTCGCTGGAAGATGAGAAACGAAACTGGGGTTTGTAGGTAAATGAGGAAAGAAGCTGGAGTGCGCTGGTAACTGAGGAATGAAGGATGGCTACTGGAAAGCCAAAGTTCAAATGCAGGAATCAGAGTAGACTGTAGAGGGTTAATCACTGGAGAGTCGGGTTACACTGCAGAGTCTAATCACCAGGGAAGTCAGGCTGAACTGCAGAATGGAATCGCAGGATAGAGTCTGTAGTGAAGCTTGCAGGCTGGAAACACTGAAGACAATTGAAGCACTGACCATCTTTTGGGAGCCGGGACAGGATATTTATACCTGCTGCATAGCAGGGATTGGTCTGGCAATTATGACAAGGCTCCAGCATTGTCAGCACTGTGGATAGGAGGAATAATGTCATGTGACTGGAGTCTAACATGGCTGCGCCCATGAACACACACAGAAGGGGAATTAAGTACTGTGAAACATGTAGTAATGGCAGCGGAGGCCGCAACAGCAGAACTTCATGCGCCCAGACGCGCACAGTGGCCACAGGGACAGGAGTGACAGCAGAGGCACATGGAGGACGTGCATCCAGAAGGGAAAATGGAGTCTCAGTACCCGGATCGTGACACATATAAGCGTATTGTCCGGAACCTTCGGGACCCAAATGACATTAATGTGTTCTGAATGTGTATGACCATGTACTGAATGCCCCAGTTGTGGATCTGACAGGAATCCTTATAGTCGACAGAAAACCTAGTATTCGTCGACAGCAGGGAGTAGGAACCAGGCAAAATAACATTCTTGTGACCCCGAGGGGTCCGAGGGAAATATACATTTATAATTTTAACAACATTCCCCCACAAATACTACCATGTCTGTGCTCGAGCTACAGGCTCATGGAAGCGAATCATATTAAATACCCATATATATATATATATATATATATATATACAGGTATAAGTTAGTTACAGCATGTCAATTTACACCCAGTAATCACAGTTGGTGCCGACAGGGTCACCCACCTACTACTGTGTCTCCCCTACCGTGTTACTATGAACAAGTATAGCACAACCGATCTGTTGACTCAGTATCTACAGTAACAAGCACCAAACAGGCGTCGGCGATGCCGACAATGAACCCCAGAGGCGTTTGTGACAGAACATTCACACATGTCGACACAAGTGTATATCTGTCAGGGAGCACACAGAGAGTATACACAACCATGAGTACATGCCCATTTCCAAATCAAATAGTGTTATACATTCCTACATAACACTAACAGTATGTGCCCCCCCTTGTTTGTGCTATACACATGTGTTGGCGGGGACATTGAGGAAAAATGGCGCTGTATCTAGCTGTGATGGCTAAGCCACGCCCCTTATCGGCGCGCGGTTGCCCGTTATATTATAACCGTTATATGCAGGCAGGGGACCATATACAGTGGCTACCCACTGTATATGTGCTCTGGAAGTAAAACATACTGCCCTGCACCCGATACCAGCCATTGGTGTTTGGGAGCAATGGCGCGCAGCGGGACCGATGCGATATGCTGGCGGGGGTAGCGGACACGGTGCCCGAAACCGAAGAACATCTTAAGCCAGCCTAAAAAAGAGCCTCAGTAACTTGCTGCCCAGGGCGCCCCCCCAGCGCCCTGCACCCTGTGAGTGCGTTGGTGTGTGGGAGCACGGAGCGCAGCGCGACCTGTTACCTCCGTTACTGAAGTCTTCTGCCGTCACTGAAGTCTTCTGTTCTTCTAATACTCACCCGGCTTCTTTCTTCTGGCTTCTGTGAGGGGGTGACGGCGCGGCTCTGGGAACAAGCAGCTAGGCGCACCAAGTGATCGAACCCTCTGGAGATAATGGTGTCCAGTAGCCTAAGAAGCAGAGCCCTTGAACTAAGAAGAAGTAGGTCTGACTTCTCTCCCCTCACTCCCACGATGCAGGGAGCCTGTAGCCAGCAGGTCTCCCGGAAAATAAAAAAGCCTAACATAAAGTATTTTTCCAGAGAAACTCAGTAGAGCTCCCCTAGTGTGTGACCCATCACTCTTGGGCACAAAGTCTAACAGAGGTCTGGAGGAGGGGCATAGAGGGAGGAGCCAGTTCACACCCAGTTTAAGTCTTTATAGTGTGCTCAAGCTCCTGCGGATCCGTCTATACCCCATGGTCCTTTTGGAGTCCCCAGCATCCTCTAGGACATAAGAGAAAATAATAATAATAATAATAATAATAATAATAACACGACACCACAGGCTGCTCCTCCTGTATAATAATAATAATAATAATGCTGCTTCCCCTGTATAATAATATTATTATTATTATTATTATTATTATTATTATTATTATTAATAATAATAATCTAATAATAATAATAATAATAATAATAAAAGGACACCACAGGCTACTCCCCCTGAATAATAACAGGACACTACAGGCTGCTCCCCCTGTATTATAATAATAATAATAATAATAATAATAATAATAATAATAACAACAACAGGACACCACAGGTTGCTCCCGCTGTATTATAATAACAACAACATGACACTACAGGCTACTCCCCCTGTATAATAATAACAACGAGTTTTATGGTAAGAACTTACCTTTGTTAAAACTCTTTCTGCGAGGTACACTGGGCTTCACAAAGATAGACATAGGGGTGTAGAGTAGGATCTTGATCCGAGGCACCAACAGGCTCAAAAGATTTGACTGTTCCCAGAATGCACAGCGCTGCCTCTCTATAACTCCGCCTCCCTGCACAGGAGCCCAGTTTTTAGTTAACCAGCCCAATGCAGTAGCAGGAAAAGAGACGACAAAGGTTAGTAGCCACATACACCAAACTCGTTTTCTGCTGCGGGGTACACTGGGCTCCACAAGGATAGACATAGGCGATGTCCTAAAGCAGTTCCTTATGGGAAGGGACGCACTGTAGTGGGCACAAGAACCCTGAACGTGTTCACTGAGGACCACGTAGCCGCCTTGCACAATTGTTCAAGGGTCGCACCACGGCGGGCCGCCCAAGAGGGTCCCACAGACCGAGTAGAATGGGCCATAATGTGAGCAGGAGCTGATAGACCAGCCTTCACATAAGCATGTGCAATCACCATTCTAATCCATCTGGCCAAAGTTTGCTTGTGAGCAGGCCAGCCCTGTTTGTGAAATCCAAACAGCACAAAAAGAACATCAGATTTCCTAATAGAAGCAGTTCTCTTCACATAGATACGGAGAGCCCATACCACATCCAAAGACCGCTATTTGGGAGACAGATCAGGAGAAACCCGTGCCGGAACCACAATCTCCTGGTTAAGGTGGAACGAAGAAAACACCTTAGGTAAATATCCGGGACGAGTCCTAAGAACCGCCCGGTCACGGTGAAATATCAGTTATGGGGAACTACAAGACAGGGCACCCAAATCAGACACTCTTATAGCTGAAGCAATAGCCAGCAGAAACACCACCTTAAGGGAAAGCCCCTTAAGATCAGCTGAACCAAGAGGTTCAAAAGGAGACTCCTATAGCGCCTCCAAAACCACTGACAAGTCCCAAGGAGCCACAGGCGGGACGTAGGGAGGTTGGATACGCAACACACCCTGAGTAAAGGTATGCACATAGGGTAAAGTTGCAATTTTTCTCTAAAACCACACCGACAAGGCAGAAATTTGAACCTTGAGGGAGGCCAGGCGCAGGCCTAAGTCCAGGCCCTGCTGAAAAAAAGCCAACAACTTGGCTATACTAAATTTGGAAGCGTCATAATCATTAGAAGTGCACCAAACAAAGTAATAATGCCAGACTCTATAGTAAACCGAGCCGAAGCCGGTTTCCGGGCCTGCAACATAGTTTGAATGATTGCCTCAGAAAACCCTTTAGCCCTTAAGACGGAAGCTTCAAGAGCCACGCCGTCAAAGACAGCCGGGCTAGGTCCTGGTAGACACAGGGGCCCTGAACGAGGAGGTCTGGGTGTTGTGGAAGTAGAATTGGACGCTCTGACGATATGCCCTGCAGGTCTGAGAACCAGTGCCATCTGGACCACGCTGGAGCTATGAGAAGCAGAATTCCTCTTTCTTGCTTGAACTTCCGAATTACCCTGGGCAGGAGTGACATCGGAGGGAACGCGTACGGCAGCCGAAACCTCCACGGCACCGCCAGCGCATCCACGAATGCTGCTTTAGGATCCCTTGTCCTTGCTCCGAAGACCGGAACCTTGTGATTGTGTGGAGACGCCATCAGATCCACGTCTGGAAGGCCCCACTTTTCCACTAGTAGTTGAAACACTTCTGGATGGAGACCCCACTCGCCGGCATGTACGTCCTGACGACTGAGAAAGTCTGCTTCCCAATTCAGGACCCCCGGAATGAATATTGCAGATATGGCCGGTATATGGCCGTTCTGCCCAATGTAGAATCCGTGAGACTTCCTTCATTGCCAAGCGGCTTCGAGTGCCGCCTTGATGATTTATGTAAGCCACTGTGGTGGCGTTGTCTGACTGAACTTGAACAGGACGGTTCTGAATTAAATGCTGGGCCAGGCTCAATGCATTGAAGACCGCCCACAATTCCAGAATGTTGATTGAGAGGAGAGATTCCTCCTTGGTCCACCGACCCTGAAGGGAGTGTTGCTCCAGTACCGCGCCCCAACCCCTTAGCCTGGCATCTGTCGTCAACAAGACCCAGTTGGAGATCGAGAATGGACTTCCCCAGCACAATTTTTGGTCTTGGAGCCACCATAGCAGCGACAGACGGACCTCCGGAGTCAATGAGATCATGTGAGACCTGATCCAGTGAGGCAGGCCGTCCCACTTGGCTAGAATCAGCTTCTGGAGGACGTGAGAATGGAATTGAGCATACTCCACCATGTCAAATGCTGATACCATGAGGCCCAGCACCTGCATCGCCGAATGTATCGACACTTGCGGACGAGAAAGGAAGCAACGAATCCTGTCCTGAAGTTTCAGGACTTTCTCCTGAGATAAGAACAACCGCTGGTTGTGAGTGTCCAATAGCGCTCCCAGGTGCACCATGCTCTGAGCAGGGACCAGGGAGGATTTCTTCCAGTTGATGAGCCACCCATGGGCTTTTAGAAACTGGACAGTCATATCCAGATGACATAGGGTAATTTCTTGGGAATTTGCCAGGATTAACAAGTCGTCCAGATACGGCAGTATCCTGACCCCTTGACGTCGGAGTACCACCGTCATTACCGCCATAACTTTGGTGAAGACTTGCGGAGCCGTTGTTAAACCAAAAGGTAACGCCCGAAACTGGTAATGGAGGTTGCCAATCACAAACCTCAGGAATTGCTGATGTGATGCTGCTATAGGAATATGCAGGTAAGCATCCTGTTTATCCAGGGAGATCATGTAGCCCCCAGGTTCCAAGGCCAGAACTATAGAGCGAAGGGTTTCCATACGGAACTTGGAAACCGTCACAAACCTGTTCAATGCCTTGAGGTTGAGAATGGGCCGGGAGGACCCATTCGGTTTCGGGACTAGAAACAGCGGAGAATAGTATCCCCGGCACCTCTGCACAAGAGGCACCTGTACTACGACTCCTGTATCCAGGAGGGTCTGTACCACCCAATGTAGAGTGTATGCCTTTGTCTGGTCCAACGGGATGTCTGTCCAGCAAAATCGATGAGGGGGTCGGTTTTTGAAGGCTATGGCATAACCTCGAGTGACGACTTCCCGTACCCAGGCATCTGAAGTGGTCTTCAACCATTCCTGGGTATAGCCTATAAGCCGGCCCCCCACCCTGGGATCCCCCAGGGGGAGCATCACGCGGCAGGCTTATCAGTCTTGGAAGCTGGCTGACGGGCCGCCCAAGCTCTTTTGGGCTTTGGCTTACCAGGTTTGGAAGTGCGGGCCTGCTTGTTGTACGCCTGACCTTTTGCTTTACCTGAAGGATGAAATGGGCAAAAGTAAGTACCCTTAGACTTCGAGACAGAAGAAGGAGCGGTACTTGGCAGACAGACGGTTTTGGCAGTAGCCAAGTCAGCCACAATCTTATTTAAGTCCTCCCCAAACAGAATATCTCCCTTAAAAGGCAGTACCTCCAGGGTTTTTCTAGAGTCCAGATCCACAGACCAGGATCTCAGCCACAAAATCCGGCGAGCCATGACTGATGTAGTAGAGGCCTTGGCTGCTAGGATACCGGCATCAGAAGCCGCCTCTTTGATATATCGAGAAGCTGTGACAATATATGACAAGCATTGTCTAGCATGGTCAGAGGAGATTTCAGCATCTAACTCCAAGGCCCATGCTTCAATAGCCTCTGCAGCCCATGTTGCTGCAATAGTGGGCCTTTGTGCAGCACCCATGAGGGAGTAAATAATTTTCAGACAACCCTCCACACGTTTATCCGTAGGCTCCTTTAGAGACGTGACAGTAGTGACAGGTAGAGCTGAGGAAACCACCATCCTAGCCACATGTGAGTCTACTGGAGGAGGCGTTTCCCAATTCTTAGACAGCTCTGGCGCGAGGGAATAGCGAGCCAGCATCTTCTTTTGAGGAACAAACTTCGTACCCGGGTTTTCACAGAATTCCTGATGTATATCCACACTGCTGCTGCCCTTGTAGTCTTCACTTTTTCTTCAAAAAAGCTCTTCTTTGGGCTGCCTTGAGCAGCCCCCCTGTAACGTGCCTGCTATCTGCAGAAGCAACTACAAAACTGAGCTCCTGTGCAGAGAGGCAGGAGGCGGCGCTGTGCATTCTGGGAACAGTCAAAACTTTTCAGCCTGTTGGTGCATCAGATCAAGATCCTACTCTACACCCCTATGTCTATACTTGTGGAGCCCAGTGTACACCGCAGCAGAAAATAATAACAACAACAACAACAACAACAACAGGACACCACAGGATTCTCCCCCTGTATAATAATAACATGACACTACAGGCTACTCCCCCAGTATAATAATAATAATAATAATAATAATAAAAAGGACACCACAGGCTGCTCCCCCTGTATAATAATAAAAATAACAGGACACCAAAGGCTGCTTTTCCTGTATAAAAATAACAGGACACCACAGGATGATCCCGCTGTATAATAATAATAATAATAATAATACTAACCGCATGGACACCACAGGCTGCTCCCCCTGCATAATAACAGGACACAACAGGCTGCTCCACCTGTATAATAAAAATAACAGGACACTACAGGCTGCTCCCCCTGTATAATAATAACAACAACAACAACAACAACAAGACACGGTTGAGTCTATATCGGAGTGGCAGAAGGGGACTTGTGACGTACCTAGACACATCACCAGGGGGAGGAGCTACGGCCGAACAGGGTACCCTAAAAGAACGCTCGCCACACTTCGGGCTCGCTTCGCTCGCCACCTGATTACTAAATGTAATACTATCCCGCTGGCCAAGCTCCTCCCCCTTGTGTCGTGACTCCTCCCCCAGACGGAAAAGGTCACTTAGCCCACTTGATTTTAGCATCTACCAACAGGACACCACAGTCTGCTCCCCCTGTATAATAATAATAACAGAACACCACAGGCTGCTCGTCCTGTATAATAATAATAATAATAACTGGACACCACAGGCTGCTCCTCCTGTATAATAACAATAACAGGACACCACAGGTTGCTCCCTCCGTATAATAATAATAATAATAACAGGACACCACAGGCTGCTCCCCCTGTATAGTAATAATAACAGGACACCACAGGCTGCTCCTCCTGTGTAATAATAATAATAGGACACCACATGCTGCTCCCCCTGTATAGTAAGACGCCATTACCTGATCTCCACGGACACTGGGAGGCAGCAGTCGATGAAAACTCACTTCCTGTATGTGGAACGCACAGTACGGAAGTAAGTTGGAACGCACAGGCAGGAAGTAGGGCATGATTGGCAAAGGCGGCTTTCTAGTTACTGACCCCTCCCCTACTACACCCCGCCCATAGCCCCGCCCTTTGCAATGAGTATTACAATACATGTACTCAGTGCAGGAGGCCGGCGGCCATTTTCTTGTAGACCAGTCCGGCAGCAGCAATAGGTTCCCTGGCAGTGTAGTGACGTCAGGAGCGGCGGCCATTTCCCCTGGTCTGAGCTCCGCCTTCCTTCTATCATTCCCACAAGGCAGCAGGAGCAGAGAGCAGCCATTGCTGTGTCTGGCAGCAGGTAATGATATTATTATTATTATTCTATAGGCTGAGCAGCTCTGGTGTCAGGTTCTGTACTACAGGGGGAGCAGCCTCTGGTGCCTTGTTATAGTGCAGCTGGAGCAGCCTCTGGTGCTGCATTATCCCTGTACAGGTGGCTGACACTCTAGTGTCCTATTACTGTAATACACTTAGCGCAGACCCCGGTGTTACCGTAATACAGGTGGCGCAGACCCCGGTGTTACCGTAATACAGGTGGCGCAGACCCCGCCGTTACCGTAATTCTATACACCTGACATTACAGGTGTTCTGTCCTTTGTCATTGTGCTGTACAGGGGGAGCGGCCTGTGTTGTCATAATATACAGGAGGAGCAGCCTGTGTTGTCATAGTATACAGGGGTAGCATCCTGTGCTGTCATAATAGACAGGAGGAGCAGCCAGTGGTGTCCTATTATTATTATTATTATTATTATTATTATTATGCAGGGGGAGCAGCCAGTGGCATCCAGTTATTATTGTACAGGAGGAGCAGCCTGTGGTGTCCTGTTATTATAATACAAGGGAAGCATTATTTTTATTATTATACAGGGGGAGTAGCCTGTGGTGTGCAGTTGTTGTTGTTAATAATATTATTATTATTATTATTATTATTATTATTATTATTATACAGGTGAGCAGCCTGTGGTGTCCTGTTATTATTATTATTATTATTATTATTATTATTATACAGGAGGAGCAGCCTTTGTTGTCCTATTATTATTATAAAGAAGGAGTAGCTAGTGATGTCCACTTATTATTATTATACAGGGACAGCTGCATGTGGTGTCCTGTCATTATTATTATACAGGGGAAGCAGGCTGTGGTGTCCTGTTATTATCAGTATACAGTGGGAGCAGCCTGTGGTGTCCTGTTGTTGTTATTGTTGTTATTATTATACAGAAGGGAGCAGCCTGTTCTGTCCTATTATTACTTTTATTATTATTATTATTATTATTATTATTTTGCAGAGGGAGCAGCCTGTGGTGTCATTTTATTATTACTATAAAGGGAGAGCAGAATGAGGTGTCCTGTTGTTATTAGTATTATACAGAGGGAGCAGGTTTTTGTGTATGGGTATTATTATACAGGGACAGCAGCTTGTGTCCTGGTATTATTATTATTATTATTCATTGGGAGTGGTGGTGATGTCACAGTGACATCACTTATATCTATATTAATAATACAGACATGACGAGATGTGAGGGGGGTCTGGGAGTGTCACAGTGAAATCACATATAGCTATAGTAATAATACAGGGACATGACTGGGGAGGTGAGGGGTTCTGGGAGCGTCACAGTGACATCACTTTTATCTATAGTAATAATACAGGGACATGACTTGGGAGGTGAGGGGATCTGGGAGTGTTACAGGGACATCACTTATATCTATAGTAATAATACAGGGACATGACTGGGGAGGTGAGGGGATCTGGGAGTGTCACAGTGAAATCACGAATATCTATAGTAATAATACAGGGACATGACTGGTGAGGGGATGTTGGAATGACACAATGATTTCACTTATATCTACAGTAATAATACAGTGACATGACTGGGGAGATGAGGGGGTCTGGGAACATCACAGTTACATCACTTATATCTATAGTAATAATACAAGGACATGACTGGGAAGGTGAGGGGATCTGGGATTGTCACAGTGAAATCCGGAATATCTATAGTAATAATACAGGGACATGACTGGGGAGGTGAGAGGATCTGGGAGTGTCAGAGTGACATCACATTTCTTTTTCATCCACTAGGGGGCTCTGGTGTACTCTTGGGATATGGACGTTGCGATAGCAGGGATAGGCACATTTAAATATATAAATGTGTAACCCACCTTCCCCTCCATACTCCCAAGATGCCTCAGTGTTTTTTGTGTCCTTCACCAGGGAAGGTTGCATCCTGGAGTAATTTCTGGGTTTACTATTAATTTTTCAAAAGATTTTTTCTTTCATCAATCACACTTCCCAGCTTATTAAGAAGCGTGGGTCCGGGAGTGTGTGCTGCTATTGTGCAGCAAAGGCTTGTTGGTGCTTAGACAGAGAAGACCCGCTATAGACCTTCATCAGCGGTAGCTGATTCAGCCATGGCTGCAGGAGCTGGACGGAGCTTAGAGAGAAGACCCGTTGGAGTCTCCACATTACACTGAGGTAAGGAGCGGGCGGTCAGCTTATGCCGCTCCATTGGGCCAGCTTGTTGCTGTGATAGTGGGGTAGTCAGATCCTTCTGCCGCCCCTCCGTGTGCGGGGAACGTGTTTTGCATGAGCTGCTTACTAAGGTATAGCTTTACTGGCTCAATCTCCCCCGCTTCCCGGCTCCCACCAGCGGTCAGACACATACTGCCACTGGGCACCTGTGTCTCTCCGCACCTGCCCGCTCCCCGGCACCCGGCAGCGCAGCTCCAAACAGCACTGCCGCTTGCCTCTACAATCTGCCCCTCTAGACAACTGGGAAGCGGCTTCCAGCAGAGGTCAAATAATGCTGCCGCTGGGCACCTGTCAGGCTACATCTCGTGGCTCCCAGCAGTGGACATATCACACTGCCGTTGCTGGGCGCCCATCACATCTACCCCGCTCTCCAGCTTCCACAAGCGCACAGACCACGGTGGGTAGCTGCTGCTTCTGCAGGGCACCGTCACTCAGAGCCGGTGCTTGGTATATAATGCGGGGGGGGGGGGCATGGAAGAAGCTAGGCGCGGATTACTGCTTTAAGCATTGGGGGAGGTCATGGTGGTCCCTAGTTCAGCAGTTCCCCTAAATATAAGGGATGGTGGCCAGGGCTATAAGGGACAGAACATGCTATTAAGCATATGTTATTAGTGCTTTTGGGGGTGCATAGGTTTTACATCTAGGGTATAGTCAGTTGTCTATAGGGTATAGTCAGTTCACACAAATGTTACACACCTACTTCCTGCTTCTTCCTACAGCAATATGTCCGTCCTACAACACACGGCCACTGGAGGGGGCAGGGGTGTTTAGTAGGTGGCACAGTGACCATCATAGATTTCCTCTATAACACAGTGTGGTGCACACGGTATTATAGACACTACAGTTATTTTCACTGAGTTGTGCGGACGTTGTCTCACTGTATTATTGTCTGTCTGTCTGCATGACAATATGAGAAACAGCAGCTTGTCTGTGATAACTGAGAGAATGCCTGATTTGCAGTCAGAGTTGTCCGCTGCACAAAAAGACCGTGAGGCGGCTAAATCTGATTCACGGGTAATACCGTGTGAGCAGCCAATGTGGGCTCAGGATGTTTCTAGAACTTTGCTGGGTTACAAAGTCCATGTATAGTTCAGTTTCTAAGAATGGTCATCGTTTGTCTCATAATCACATTCTGACGATTCAGTGCCACATCTGATATCTCAGCATTGGGTCAGGGGTCAGATAGTGAGGTCACTAATAGCCCGAGCTATGATGATCTCATTAGAGCGGTACGCCAGCTGCTAGGTTGCACTGAAACATAGGAGGTTTTATTGCTAGCAGACTATGGGTGACTGTGTGTTTTTCTTATTCATATCTCTTACTAAGCAGTTAATAGAAGCATGGCTAAATCCAGTTAAACACTTTTCTGGGACAACGCGATTTCTGTCTAAATATCTTTTCCCACCGGCTATGACAACTAAATCACCATCGGTGGAGTCTTCAGTTTCTAAACTTTCACTAAAATTGACTATTCCAGTACCAGGTGCAGCTACGCTTAAAGACCCCTCGGAGAGTAAGCTGGAGGCCATGCTAAAGTCCATGTATACAGCAACAGGGGTGATGCTTACACCTGTTTGAGTTGGAGTTTGGGTTAACAAGGCTGTAGTTGCATGGGCGAAACAGCTCAGGTTAGGCCTACAACAGGGTTTTCCCTCAGACCAGCTTATATTTCTTACCGATCACATTTGTGAATTGGTTGAGTATTTAGGTACGGCCTCGTTGGATGTCGGACAAGTTTGTTCTCGGCTTGTGGCCCGACAGCCGCTGTGGTTGCGTTCTTGACAGGCCGAGGCAGAGTCAAAATGAGGAATAGGGGCGTTCCCTTCTACTGGTGTTATCTGGTCCTGAATAGGACAAATGGAACTCTCAGTCAACGGGAAAGGAAATACTCTGACCAGCGTTCAAATCTTTTAGACCTCAGTCCTTTTTTTTAGATAAGAATAATTTATTGTCACTGTACATGGACATTACATACAGTTCATGTCATATACACAGAAGGGAAGAAGCGATTCCTTAACATAGTGGTACAACATCTTAAGCACCTCTAACGTCTCCCCGATGGCAAGAGGGAAAAAACACATTACAGGGATGACCCCAATCTTCAATCATATTTGTTGCCTTTGACAGATTCCTCGCGGTGAGTACATCCGCCAACCTAGGCAAGGGTTGGCCGATGATCCTCTCTGCGGATTTAATCACTCTTTCCAAGGCAACAGGATCCGAACAATTGGCATTACCATACTACACCGTGATCGCGTAGGTCAGCAAGCTCTCAATAACACAGCGATTAAAGTTAACAAGAGATGATTGCTGCAGACCTGCTACTCGGAGCTTTCGTAAGAAAAAAAGATGCTACTGAGCCTTCCCGACCACAGACGTGATATGCAAGGACCATGATAAATCCTCTGTGAACTTAATCCCCAAAAATGTCAATATCACATGTCACACCTCCTCACCATTCAAAATCAGCGGACAGATGCTAATTTTTTTAGATTTCCTAAAATCTATCACAACCTCCTTGGTTTTCTTACTGTTTAATAACAGGTTGTTTTTAACCCCCCACTCAGCGAGTCTTCTGTCACGTCTAGCAAGGTTTGAGAATCCAGCAGCTGAGACTTGCCCAAGGAAGTGGTTGTCTGCAGATGAATAAGACGAGGGGGTTGGATGTAGTTCCTTCTCATGTACAAGGGGAAATGAGGAACGTAGGCGGGGCTAAGAGTCAGTGAGTTGTAGTTCTTGAGAATGAGGCTGAAGTAGGGAACTGTGGCTTGTGGACGATGACTTAAAGACATAGTTGTAGACAAAGAACTGCGGGTTGTGGTTTGAAAGACGAGACTGTAGATAATGAACTGTGGAACTGAATAGTAATAAAAGACGTGGCTAGAGACAAAGAACTGTGGACTGTGGATTGAAAGACGAGGTTGTAGATAATGAACTGTGGAACTGTGGACGGTAGTTTAAAGACGTGGCTGGAGACAAAGATCTGCGGACTGTGGCTTGAAAGATGAGGCAGAAAGACAGAGGCCTTCCATGCCCAAAGGGTTTAACTGGACCAGGTTTTCCTGGAGCGCTTCCACAGGCAGCAGTAGGTTTGGAATGGCAGGGCTGCAGCAGCAACTGAGAACCGGCTAAGCAGGGTTAGGAGAAACCAGAACACGGCAAGAATTCTGGGAGCACAGGGTTAAAGCACCTACAACAGGGTTGTAACTTGAAGCACTGGCCTCCCTGTCATAAACCAGCCCCCTTTTATAAGGATAACTCTCCCTGGATTGGCTGGAAGGAAACAGGAAGCCAAACTATGCCTCAGACTTGGTCTCCAACATGGCGGCGCCCAATAATGCAGACATCTCTGCATAGCCACACAGCTCACTGCCCCTTGTCTCCTAGCAACATTCCGGCAAGAGAGACCCGCTGCAGCGACATCCCGCTGCCATGAGCGAACCCCCTCACGCCGCTGCCCACGGACCCGCTGCGGCAGCCCTCCTCGGCTGCTGCCTATGAAGCCAGCCCCACGGCCCCAGCACACGAGTAAGACCTCGGGCGCTGACAGAACCCCCCCATTTGCGGGTGGACTCCGGACACCTATATGGTTTAGCTGGAAACTTGGCATGAAATGTCCGAAGAAGTCTTGGAGCATGGACATCTTCTGCTCCTACCCAAGACCTTTCCTCAAGTCCATATCCTTTCCAATCAACAAGGTACTGGATGCGACCATATCGTCTGCGGGAGTCGAAGATCTTGTGAATCTCAAATTCGTCTCTTTGTGCTGATGGGATCTTGGGAGATTTAGGTAGAGCAGCTCTAAATCGATTGAGTACCAATGGTTTTAAAATAGAAATATGAAACGCATTAGGGATTCTTAAAAGCGGAGGCAACTTCACCTTGTAAGCCACAGGATTTAATACTTTTTCAATTGGGTAGGGCCCAATAAATCTGGGAGCAAACTTTTTAGTAGGAATGTTCGACCTTAGGTTATGTGTGGAAACCCAAACCCGATCTCCCACCTTAAGACTTTTTACAGCTTTTTGCTTCAGATCTGCATAGGTCTTATACCTCTTGGATGTATTAAGCAGGGCCTTGTGGAGCTTTTGGATGATAACCATAATTTATGAAGAATGGAGAAGATTTTGTAGCAGAATGATAGAGATTGTTATGAGCAAATTCTGCAAATGGGAGAAAGTCCAGCCAGTTGTCTTGAGAGGAGGACATGAATAAACGTAGAAATGTCTCCAGGTCCTGGTTCACTCTCTCTGTTTGACCATCTGTTTGGGGATGATATCCTGAGGAGAAATTTAATTTCACACCGAGAGCAGAACATAGGGACCTCCAAAACTTGGCCACAAACTGAGGACCTCTATCAGATATGATTTCCTGCGGTAGACCATAGAGTCGGAAAATCTCTACTATGAATAATTTTGCCAACTGGGATGCTGATGGAAGACTAGCCAGGGGAACGAAGTGTGCCATTTTAGAGAACCGGTCAACTATGACCCACACGGTATTTCGTCTGCCAGACCATTAGTAATAAAGTCCATAGAAATATGCGTTCATTTGTGGTACAGGTAACGGATGGAGTAACCCAGCTGGAGGACCTTTGGGACTTTTATGTTGGGCACACTTCGGACAAGCAGCCACGAATTCCTGAACATCAGTTCTGAGATGAGGCCACCAGTAGGAGCACTGAATAAATTTGAACGTTTTATGACCGCCCGCATGGCCCATGAAGGAGAAGTGAGCCCATGTAAGAAGTTTCTTGCGAAGATTTTGGTGCGACGAATATTTTCCCAGGATGAGGAAGTGGAGAAGTATTAGTTGTTGAGAAAGAGGTGGACTCCAAGATAAATTGCTCTTTTGAACGATCAGAGGGTTCTTCAGAACTTAGGGAACGAGATAACGCATCTGCTTTTTTGTTGAGGGAACCTGGTCGGTAACTAAGTTTAAAGTTAAAACGGGTAAAGAAGAGTGCCCATCTTGTTTGGCGTGGGTTCAAACATAGAGCAGATTGTAGATATAGGAGGTTCTTGTGATCTATGGTTACCGAGATTGGATGCTGAGCTCCCTCCAACAAATACCTCCACTCCTCGAAGGCTAACTTAATTGCTAGTAATTCTTGTTTCCCAATAGCGTAGTTCTGTTCAGCGGGAGAAAATCTTCGCGAGAAGAATGCACAGGGATGGACCTTCTTGTCCTCGAAGAGCTGGGACAATACTGCTCCTACTCCTACAGTGGAGGCATCAACCTCCACCAGGAATGGACGGCTGAGATCGGGTTGTCGAAGGACAGGGGCAGTCATGAAGGCTTCCTTTAAAGACAAAAAGTTTTCTAAAGCCTCCGGAGACCACTTGACCTGTTCTGCACCTTTCCTGGTTAATGCGGTAATGGGAGCTATGACAGAAGAATAATTCTGAATAAATCTTCGGTAGAAGTTAGCAAATCACAGAAAACGTTGAACCCCCTTAAGGGTAGCTGGAAGCGACCAATCCTGAATCGCCTGCACTTTAGCGGGGTCCATCGGTAACTTCTGTCCTGAGAGGATGTAACCGAGGAATGGAATCGTGGGTACTTCGAAGGTGCACTCCTCTAATTTACAGAATAATTGATTCCTCTGTAAACGAGTTAGAACCTCTTTGACTTGTTCTCGATGGGTCTTCAGATCCCTGGAAAAGATGAGGATGTCATCTAAATATACCACCAAGCAGTCATAGAGGAGATCTCTGAAAATTTTGTTAACGAATTCTTGAAAGATGTCTGGGGCATTACACAGGCTGAAAGGCATTACCAGGTATTCGTAATGCCCGTCGTGGGTATTAAATGCCGTCTTCCATTCGTCACCTGAGCGAATACGTATAAGATTGTAGGCCCCCCGTAAGTCCAATTTGGAGTAAACAGCTCCTTTAACACAGTCGAATAGTTCTGGAATTAGAGGCAACGGATATCTGTTCTTAATTGTTATGTCGTTGAGACCTCTATAGTCAATACAGGGCCGCAGATCCCCATCCTTCTTCTTGACAAAAAATACCCCGGCCAGAGAGGTGGAAGACCTGATGAACCCTTTATCCAAATTCTCCCGGATATACTTCGACATGGCCTGTGTCTCAGGGAGTGAGAGAGGATAGGTTCGACCTCGGGGAAAAGTTTTGCCTGGTACCAGATCAATGGGACAATCCCAAGTGCAATGCGGAGGCAAGGTGTCCACCCCATGCTTACTGAAAACATCTTGAAAGGCCTGGTATTCCACAGGAAGGCTGGAAGAACAGAGGGGTCTTACTGAGGGCAAACAATTCTGGAAGCAGTTTCATCCCCAAGAGAGAACATCCATGGTCTGCCAGTGTATGTGGGGATTGTGTTTTATTAACCACGGAAATCCTAGGATCAGTTCGTGAGAGGCTTAAGGAATTACAAGAAAATAGATATTTTCTGAATGAAGAACTCGACCTAAAACTTGAGAGGGATAGAACGAAAGGATATGATTCCCTCAGTAATATGACTTCCATCCACCAAAGTAATTGAAATGGTACGATCCAAACGGACAGTTGGTATTCCTGATCATTTAACCAGAGCTGAGGTAATGAAGCTTTCAGCAGCTCCGGAGTCAAGTAGTGCAGGGATGAGTAGAGAGGAAGAAGGGAGCTCCAGGTGAGTTAACAAGACAGACTCTTTCTTGGCAAGTAATTCCGAGAATTCTCCTAGCTTGACCTCTCCAGCACAGGCTAGGAGCGGGCGTTTCCTGGTCGTTGACTGCAGGATTTAAGGAAATGATCTGACGCACCACAATACAGGCATAGGTTCCCTTGTCGCCGTCTCTGACGTTCTTCGTTGGAGAGACGGGAACGATTGATATGCATGGGTTGTTCGGTAGTTGGTGATGATGATCTTGGCGGAAGAACGACTCGAGGCTTAGGATGATCAGACCGCGATCTCTCCATACAGCGTTCTCTGTACCTCAGGTCTAATTTATTACATAAGGAAATCAATTTATCCAACTTATCTGGAACGTCCTGAGTTGCGGGTCATCTTTGATCTTTTCGGAGAGACCGCTCCAGAAAGCTGCAACGAGAGCCTCCTCATTCCAGTTCAGTTCTGAGGAGAGAGTACGAAACTGGATCATGTGCTGACTAACCGTACATGTGCCCTGATGCAGGCGCAGGATCTCTAATGAGGCGGCAGAAGTCCTGCCCGGTTCATCGAAGATTCTTCTAAAGGTTGCTACGAACTCTGAATAGTTAGACAGGATGGGATCTGTCTTCTCCCACAAAGGTTAGACCCATTCCAATGCTTGCCCAGTAAGCAAAGAAATTATATAGGCTACCTTGGTTCGTGCTGATGGAAAGTTGGCCGACTAGTTCGAGCTGGATTTCGCACTGGTTGAGAAACCCACGGCATTGTTTTGGATTCTCATTGAACTTACTGGGTGATGGCAAATGTAACCGTGGAAGTGATACTGGTACAGGCAGAAGCGGGACCGGAGGTGCTAATGTGGGAGCAGCCGTCGATACTTGAGGGGCCGTCATGGCAACACAAAGAGAATCGAGACGTTCGGACACATTCTGCATGAACTGCACATTTTGAGATTGTGTGGCCTCCTGCTTACTAAAGCGAGACCAGATATCTGCAGTTCTATCCCCTCCTGAGGCCTGATCACCCTTCGTATTTATTGGGCCAATGCTTACTGTCACGTTTAGCAAGGTTTGAGAATCCGGCGCCTGAGACTTGCCCAAGGAAGTGGTTGTCTGCAGATGAATAAGATGAATAAGAGGGGGTTGGATGTAGTTCCTTCTCATGGGACAAGGGGAAATGAGGAACGTAGGCGGGGCCAAGACTCAGTGAGTTGTAGTTCTTGAGAATGAGGCTGAAGTAGGGAACTGTGGCTTGTGGATGATGACTTAAAAACTTAGTTGTAGACAAAGAACTGCGGGTTGTGGTTTGAAAGATGAGACTGTAGATAATTAACTATGATACTTTGGTGATAAAAGATGTGGCTGGAGACAAAGAACGGTGGACTGTGACTTGAAAGACGAGCTTGTAGATAATGAACTGTGGATAGTGGTTCAAAGCCGTAGCTGGAGACAAAGATCTGCGGACTGTGGCTTGAAAGATGAGTCAGAAAGACAGAGGCCGTCCGTGCCCAAAGGATTTAACTGGACTGGGTTTTCCTGGAGCGCTTCCACAGGCAGCAGTAGGTTAGGAACGGCAGGGCTGCAGCATCAACTGAGAACCGGCTAAGCAGGGTTAGGAGAAACCAGAACACAGCAAGAATTCTGGGAGCACAGGGCTAAAGCACCTACAACAGGGTTGTAACTTGAAGCACTGGCCTCCCTGTCATAAACCAGCCCCCTTTTGTAAGGAGAACTCTCCCTGGATTGGCTGGAAGGAAACAGGAAGCCAAGCTGTGCCTCAGACTTGGTCTCCAACATGGTGTTGACCAGTAATGCAGACATCTCTGCATAACCTCACAGCTCACTGCCCCTGGTCTCCTAGCAACATATCGGCAAGAGAGACCCACTGCAGCGGCGTCCCGCCGCCACGAGCGAACCCCCTCACCGCCGCTACCACTGCCCACGGACCTGGTGCGGCAGCCCTCCTCTGCTGCTGCCCACAAGCCACCTGTGAAGCCGGCCCCAGCACATGGGTAAGACCTCGGGCGCTGACTTCTTCTCACTTCCTCTCTTTAACCACTCTCATCTCCACCGGTTATCAAACCCACCCGAATGGTATCATCCACAAACTTAATCACAGAGATTGTCTCCAAATTAGACTCACAGTCAGAGGTTTACAGGGAATATAAGAAGGGACTTAAAACACACCCCTGCGGAACTCCTTCACTTAACACCAGTTCAGAAGACAGGTCAGAGCCCAGTCAAGAAATCCAACAGCCAATGACATATGGCCGCATCATATCCGATCCGCAAAAGCTTTTTTACTAACACCGCCGGCACTACCGTGTTAAAGGCGGAACTATAATCCACAAATAACAATCTAGCATAGGTGTCTCTATTTTCAAGATGACAAAGTACTCTACTAAGCACCATAAGAGCTGCGTCCTCAGTTGATCTGTTCGACCGATAGGCAAACTGATTAGGGTCAAATCCCAATGGATGGACCAAAACAATTCTCTCAAAACATTTCATAATCAATGAAGTGAGAGCAATCGGCCTATAGTCGTTCAGACCAATGACCGACGCAGACTTAGGAATTGGAACAATTTATTGAAGTTTTGAAGCACCGTGGAACAGTGCATTGACTCAGGGAAAAGTTTTAAATCTTTGTAAAAATGCCTGCCAACTGCTCAGCACATGCCCCTAATACTCTGCCTGAAATACAATCCGGGCCAGGAGCCTTCCTTACGTTCGTTCTGGTGACACAATCCCTAACCTCAACTTCAGTCAGGGTCAAAAAACTATCTGAATGGAATCTAAAAGAGTTACCTGTAGAAGAGTCAACCTCTTCAAAACGTGCATAAAAGTGATTTAGCTCAGCAGACGAAGGACCGCCCATCCTGACAGAAGTAGAACTTTTATAATCAGAGATGTATTTAATTCCTCTCCACATCGTTCTTGCATCACCCGATTCTTTAAAATGGTTTTCAATCTTACTCGAGTAAGCTTCCTTAGCAAGACGAATACCCTTTTTTAAATTAAACCGGGAAATCATATAAGCTAATTTGTCTTTTACTCTAAACGCCCTATCCCTAGCTCTCAATAAGGTACGAACCTCACTGTTCATCCAAGGTTTGTCATTTGGGAAGGTACAAGCTAACTTCCTCTTAGTAACACTTTCTATGCAACAATTACTATACAATGACACCATTGATGCCCAACGATCGTTATCAACACCTAAATCCCCAGTAGCCTCCTCAATAAACTGATCCCAATCAATACACTCAAAGCAACCCTGCAAACTTAATAAAGCTCCCTCTGGCCAGACCTCAACTTCCTTAGTAATTGGTTGATCCCTCCCTAATACCGACAAATACCTGGGAATTAACCAGAGTGATGAGTGATCGGACTGCCCAACGTGACGACACAAAAGACATTTGTATGCATGCTCAACATTAGGGGTGGGGTGGGCTAGAGGAACAACCATGCAGAGGGACGTGGTTTTCAACAAACCACAAACCGTCGTCAGGACACAAAGGCCGTTGACAAGCCAGTGGCATGACGTGCTCCCAGCCCATCTTGGCTCTTCAGTTGTGGGAGCACACCTTCAGACGTTTCACTTCGCGTGGTTTCAGACATCACAGACGGGTGGATCGGCAATTTTGTTTTCAAAGGTTTCAAAATTTAGTTTGATTGTCTACCACCGATGCGGTTTTTCAAGAAGGGTCTGCCTGTGTCAGCAAACAAGTGAGCAGGTCTGCAGGCCACTATTCAGTCTCTCGTACATTCAGCAGTTTTGGTTCAGGTTTCAGTACACCAACAAGGTTTTATTCCAATCTTTTTGTAGTGCCAAAGCCGGATGGCTCGGTCACACCGATATGGAACCTAAGGGGGTTCAATCGGTACGTCACTTACTACACATTCAAGATGGAATCCCTACGGTCAGTGATTGCAGGTTTAGGACCACAGCAATTCATGATTTTGCGGGATCTCAAGGATGCATACTTACACATTCCAATTTGGCCACCGCATCAGGCGTACTTAAGTTTGCAGTTCAACAAGCGCCTCGGTATTCACAAAGATGATGTCTGTGATGATAGTTCATCTCAGATCCCTGGGAGTGATAATCGTTCCATACTTAGATGACCTTCTCATCAAGGCTTCATCTCAACAAATACTTCATAAACATGCCTTACTGTTGTACAGTCTACTAGTTCAGTACGGATGGATTGTCAACTTTAAAAAAAAAATCGAGTCGCTTCCTGTGTCAAAGAATTCCATTTTAGGAATGATTCTGATTACGGTGGATCAAGGCATTTATCTTCCACAACATTAAGTACATGCTATTCATCATCTAGTACTGCCAGTGCTCAAACCATGGACAGTCTCTGTGCATTTGTGCATTCGACTGTTAAGACAGATGGGGGCATCTTTCAAAACACTCCAGTTCGGAAGATTTCACTCATGTCCCGTTCAACTGGATCTTCTCGCATAGTGATCCGGCTCTTGTCTACAAACTCATCAGATGGTGCGCTTGTCTCCAGGGCCAGAGTATCAATACTCTTGTGGCTCCACATACACAATCTCACTGCGGGAAAAAGGTTTGGAGTCTGGAATTGGATAATTCTGATGACGGACGCAAGTCTCAAAGGTTGGGGAGCAGTGGTCCAACATTGTCAGTTTCAGGGTCTATGTTCAGACCGAGACAGATTACCGTCAATCAGCGTCCTGGAACTCAGGGCAATTTACAACGCTCTGCGTCAGGCAGTTCACTTGCTCCTGTCTCAGACTGTTCAGGTTCAGTCGGACAACGCGACGGAAGTCGCATACATCAACAAACCAGGAGGGACTCAAAGTCGCATGGCCATGCAAAGAAATTGCTCGAATCCTCAATTGGGCCAAACATCACCATGTGATATTGTTGGCGGTCTTCATTCCGGGAGTGCACAACTGGGAGGCAGATTATCTCAGTCATCAAGATTTTCCTCCAGAAGATGTTCCAGATGTTAGTCCAGCGCTGGAGTTACCCAAAGATGGGTCTAATGGCTTCTCGCCATAATCATCAGACAGTTACGTGGCCATACAGCCTAGTGTATCTATTTCTGTTTCCGCTGCTTCCTCGGTTGCTAAAGCGGATCAAACGAGAGTCCACGACTGTCATACTAGTGGCGCCTCGTTGGCCTCGGAGAGTGTGGTTCTTGAATCTCCATGGTCTACTCGCAGACGATCCCTGGCTGATTCCGCTACGTCCAGACCTACTACAGCAGGGGTCGTTCCTTTACCCTGATTTAGCGTGGCTGCTTTTTACGGGGTGGCTGTTGAGACCACTCTCAAGACGAGAGGGCATTCCACAGTTGGTTATACCAACCACGTTACGTGCTAGGAAGCCAGTTTCAGCAGCTCATTATCACAGGATTTGGCGAGTGGTTGGTGTGAAGCTAGGATGTTTCTGACATATTCTTTCAAGTTATCCCATCTTTTGCTCTTTTTACAGACGGGGTTAGATGGAGGACTGCGTTTAGCGACACTAACGGTGCAGGTCTCTGCCTTGTCAGTTTTCTTTCAAAGGTGTTTGGCTCTTTGCCAACAGTTCACAATTTTCTGCAAGGTGTCCTCAGTATAACCTCCCCTCACACCACCTACGGCTCCATGGACGTGAATATAATTTTGCATGGTTTTGCAGTCACGTTTTGAACCCTTGCAACATGTGGATGTTAAGTTTAGAACTTGGAAAACCTTGTTTCTCCTAGCCTTAGCTTCGGCAAGGTGTGTTGCACAATTTGGGTGCCTTGTCATGCAAGCCACTGTATCTGGTATTTCATACTGACAGACCGGACCTTTGGACAAATCCCGCTTTTCTACCGCAGGTTGTATCTTCTTTCACATCAATCAACCAATCGTAGTTCCTGTTTTTCAGAAAATTCAGGTACTCCGGCTACTTTGGATGTGGTACGCACACTCCGCGTTTATGTAGCCCGAACATTAAAAGTACGTATATCGGATACTTTGTTCTCTATGATGAAGTCAAGATAGGTTGGGCAGCTTCCAAACAGACCTTGGCCAGATGTTAGGCGCCGGGGTCCGCTCGTTGGTGCGGCCCGGCGCCTAGCAACCAGGGACGCCGTACGCGAACAGCCGCCGGCTCCCTGGCAACGCTGGACGCCGGGCGCGCTGAGCCGCACGGACCCTAGCAACGGGGACGCCACTGGCGGACCGAGTTCCCCGTTGCTAGGCTTTAAGGATTAATGTTTTCTCCTGCTCTCTGGCCGGGCAGCAAGGCAGCTGCATGGCATTTATTCTAATCAGCCTTTTGGCAGCTGATTGGAGGACTCCTTGTTTAATACACTCCCAGGGCTTCTCACAGACGCCGGTAATAGCTTCCTGCATGCTGTCTTTGTTTGCTGAGAGTCTGTTCCAGTCTTGCTGTATCCGGTCATTCCAGTATTGGAAGCTCTGAACTCGGAAGTTTGTCATCTAATTCCTGGAGTCCTGACTAATCACCTTATAACATCCAGTGGTGTTCGTGAGTCACGGCCTTGCCGTGTGTTGCGGCTTGTCCGCTTTATTATTTATTATTTATGTTTTGGTGCATTTTGCGGAGGGTTCCGCTTCCACAGGTCCACTCTGGTATCCGGCGGTGCCGGGTAGGAGTATTGGACAAGTGGATTTTGGTTGTTCTTTTCCCTGGCGGGTTTCCGCACATACTTTAGGTTTTGTCAGTTAGCTTGTAGCCCCTGGCCTGGTTGTTTAGTCAGAGGGCCCCTTGTTTTCACCCTGTCTCGGATTTCCCTTTGTCTCCCATTAAGACCTGAGGGGGCATCGGAGTTGGGCAGACTTAATCCGCCCTTCAAACGCGGCTGCCATGGGCTCAAGCAACCATAGTCTCGCAGGGGATTTCTGACAGCACGGGCGAGACAACGGAGTTAGGGCGCCAGGGGCTATTTTCTATTCCCGCTCCCATAACCAGCATTCCCTTCCAGTACTCTGACCATTGCCATGAGATCTCCTCCGGTCAGGAGTACTGGAATCATAACATTATTACCGGCCAAACCAAAACCTAAAATTAAACTGGGTTTAATTTTTTCCTTATTCAGTTTTGTAAGAGTTATCGGCCTCATGAATCCCACAGGCTTAGGGCCAAATCCTGGTCAGCTCCTAGTCAGCCAGATTCAAGAACTTACTCAGATGTTTCAGGATCTTTCCCTTCGGGTGAAGTCGCAGGAAGATCTTTTACGAACTACCCCGAGGGTAGTCCCTGAACCAAAAATGCACTTGCCTGACCGTTTTTCTGGTGACAGGAAGGAGTTTTTTAATTTTAAAGAATCCTGTAAACTTTATTTTCGGTTAAGACCGATCTCCTCAGGTACTGAATCTCAGCGGGTCGGAATTATTATTTCTTTGCTCCAGCGAGATCCTCAGACCTGGGCATTCGGTTTAAAAGTAGAGGATCCGGCGTTGTCATCAGTAGACGCCTTTTTTGGGTCTTTAGGGCTTTTGTATGATGACCCTGATAGAGAGGCATCCGCTGAGAGTCAGTTACGCACTCTCAGACAGGGTAGAAATCCTGCAGAAGTTTTTTGTACAGAGTTTTGCCGTTGGTCGAACGACTGTGGCTGGAATGACCCAGCCCTGCGCAGTCAGTTTCGCCTCGGCTTATCAGAGTCTATAAAAGACAGTCTCCTTCAGTATCCCGCTCCTGAGACTCTCGATAAACTCATGGAGCTTTCTATTAAGATTGATCGTCGTCTCAGAGAGCGGAGGGCTGAAAAAGGAGCACCTGTCAGGTCTACTCCATGTGTATTTTCCATTCCTGAGGACGTAGAGAAGCCCATGCAGATGGGTCTCTCCCGGCTGTCTCCAGAAGAAAGAGCCAGAAGGCAAAACTCTGGTCTTTGTTTGTACTGTGGGGGTAAGGGACATTTTGCCCGTAATTGTCCGATCAAGTCAGGAAAACGCCTCAACCAAGTGAATTGTGAGGGGGTTCACTTTGGTCTGCAGCTTATCTCCTCGAAGAACTCCCTTTTAGTCCCAGCTAAAGTTTCCTTTGGCAGCCTCTGTTCCTCGGTGTCGGCTTTTGTTGACAGTGGAGCTGCAGGGAACTTTATGGACTTAACGTGGGCCAAGGCCTTAGGTATTCCTCAGTTAGCCTTGGGTAGGTGTATCACCATGCATGGTTTAGATGGGAGTCCCTTGTCCAATGGGGTTATTTCCCTCTGTACACCCCCTGTACTACTTACGGTAGGAGCTCTTCATTCCGAAAAGATCGAGTTTTTCCTTACCCATTGCCCAGCAGTTCCAGTGGTTCTGGGTCACCCTTGGCTGGCCTTTCATAATCCCACCATTGATTGGCAGTCGGGGGAGATTTCACAATGGGGTACCATCTGTAATAAGGAATGTATTACGTTTCCCGTCAGAATAGCTGCTGCCATTCCCGAACTCATTCCCGTTGAATACCAGGACTTTGTTGATGTGTTTTCCAAGGGCAATGCGGACATTCTGCCTCCCCATCGGCCTTATGATTGTGCTATTGAGCTAATTCCTGGTGCCACATTGCCAAAGGGAAGGTTATATGCATTATCCGGGCCAGAAACTGCGGCCATGAATGAGTATGTTAAGGAGAGCCTAGGGAAAGGATTTATCAGGCCATCTAAATCCCCTTTAAGTGCAGGCTTCTTCTTTGGAGAAAAAAGACGGATCACTCAGACCTTGCATTGACTTTAGAGCCCTGAATAAGATCTCAGTTAAAAATACTTACCCTCTGCCGCTGATTTCTGTCCTCTTTGATCAGCTGCGTTCGGCTGTGATTTTTTCTAAAATTGACCTGAGGGGAGCGTATAACCTCATCCGAATCAAGTCGGGAGATGAGTGGAAGACGGCTTTCAGTACTCAGTCGGGTCACTACGAGTATCTGGTTATGCCGTTCGGCTTGTCTAACGCTCCGGCAGTATTCCAGGATCTCATTAACGATGTGCTCCGTGATTTTCTAGGAAGATTCGTGGTCGTTTACTTAGACGACATCCTGATCTATTCTGAATCAATTGAACAACATGTTACCCAGGTGCGTCAGGTTCTTCAAAAATTACGTGAAAATCATCTATATGCCAAGCTGGAGAAGTGTGAGTTTCATGTCACGGAGGTATCCTTTTTAGGGTACATTATTTCCCCTCGGGGATTCTGCATGGAACCTAAGAAGCTCCAAGCCATCCTTAGCTGGGCGCAACCCACCAACTTAAAAGCAATTCAGCGCTTTTTAGGGTTTGCGAATTATTATAGAAGATTTATTCATTCTTTTTCCGACCTGGGTGCTCCCATTGTTGCACTGACTAAGAAGGGAGCGGATCCTACCAACTGGTCACATGAAGCCGAGTTATCCTTTCAGGCCTTGAAACAAGCTTTTGTCTCAGCTCCAGTCCTCAGACATCCCAACCCAGAATTGCCCTTCATTGTTGAGGTTGATGCCTCGGAGGTTGGAGTGGGGGCTATCCTATCTCAGAAGGATCCGGACACTCTGGAACTACATCCTTGTGCCTTTTATGTCCAGGAAATTCTCATCCGCTGAATCCAACTACGATGTTGGTAACCGGGAGTTACTGGCTATTAAATGGGCTATCGAGGAGTGGAGGCATTGGCTTGAGGGAGCAACACATACCATTTCAGTATTGACTAACCATAAGAATCTGCAATACATCGAATCAGCTAAGCGGCTGAATGCCCGGCAGGCTCGTTGGGCTTTTGTTCTTTACTCGTTTCAAATTTATTATAACTTTCAGGCCAGGTTCCAAGAATACCAAGGCAGATGCTCTGTCACGCAGTTTTCTTCCGGTTCATGATAACAGTCCTGTTACTCCCATACTTCCATCTTCAGTCATTTGGGCAGGCCTCACACAAGATTTATTTACCCAGTTAAAACAGCTTCAACACCAAGCTCCTGGAAATACTCCTGCTGGTCGTCTTTACGTCCCTGAGTTCTTGAGAGCTACTGTTTTGACTGAGTTCCATGATAACAAAGTTTCCGGGCATCCGGGGATCTCTAAGACATTGGAGTTAGTCTCCCGCTCAGTATGGTGGCCTGGTCTTTCTAAAGACGTTAAGGAGTTTGTTTCTTTATGTCAGGTTTGTGCACAGCATAAGGTTCCCCGTTCCTTGCCTATCGGGCAACTTATGCCCTTGAATGTCCCTCTCAGGCCATGGTCTCATATTTCCATGGATTTTGTGGTGGACCTCCCCCTTTCAGCTGGATGCAGAGTCATTTAGGTGGTAGTAGACCGTTTTAGCAAGATGTGAAGAGTGGTTACCCAAGGGTATTCGGGCGCTCAGGGGACAAGGTGTTTCACCAAGCTGCTGCCTAGATACGGGGAGTCACCCCCACAAATAGATATATAATAGAAAAGAAGAAAGGCTGCGCTATTTTGATGAACTGACAATGTAATCCTCTGTATATAATTAATACAATTTATTAAAAGATATATAATATCACTGTGCTTTTGTGATAATTAGATCATAAAATGCATGCAACATAAACAAAATAGATAAAACCATACAATATGGATGATAATATTGAAAAAGGGTTACCCAAATGATCAGAGCTGTGAGTATATTTTAGTGGAAGAGTCCGTTCCAAATAGTTCCCCCAAATAGTTCTGTATCCGGTATATATATTCAGTGGGAGGTAAGCAGTATCCCGTGAAGTGACAGTGTCCGCTAGAGGAATTGGTGCTCCTAGATCTTGAATGGCGAGCTCCTCATGCAATGCGGAAAGTTGAATCAATCGGTCCAATCTGCTATTTGTGTCCTCCGACTTTATGTCGCAATCCGGAATTAAGAAGGGGGATGGTTCGGCCTTCCAGTGGATAGTCGTCAGCTCTGGGTCCCTTGTTAACCTAACGCGTTTCGCTGCGTTCAGCTAGCAGCTTTTTCAAAGGTGTCAGTTGTTTGGGTATGTGATGTTTATATACCCCTTCCAATATGGTGGCTAATTATCACCTGGTCACAGTGTTGCATGATAATTAAAGGAAAAATCAAACAAAGTATCTTAGTATAAAATAGAAGACAAACCCACTTCTTGCAGAATGTAAACTATAGAGTTATATTTGTATTTTTATTAGTATTCCCCTTTCTGAATAAAATCAGTTTTGTTTGTTCTGTAGTTAAGGGGAGGGAACAGGAAATGTGTATATAGTAACTAACCAATCATTTAATTTGTTTACGTATATTGTTACTATGGAGACTAAATTATGAGGTTATTATTGGAGGAGAGCACATTGTCCGCCCCCTGGGACTGTCGATCACGTGATTTCTACGTATTTGAAGTGATCATAATAGGGAGGGAGAAGGAGGAGACCTTGTTTGTCCGATCATGTGACTGTCTTGTGTCACGTGATCGGAGCTCTAGTTAGTGCTGGTGAGGGCAGGGAGTGTATTGCGGGAGCATCGTCACGGACGCATGGTCATGTGATCAGACCATGTGACCGCTGACGATGCTCGTCACGGACGCATGGTCATGTGATCAAACCATGTGACCGCTGACGATACTCACGATCAGAGGTGTTTCTGTAGCTAGTTGGACGGAAGCGCTAGGAATGAGACTTCCGCCAACCAATGATTTATTACGTGCAATGTAATCCCAGCATTTCCGCCAACCACTGGGTACATTAATTACAATGTTGCGCCCTTGCCCTCTGTATTTCTCTAAGTAAAATATCTGGTTTCCACATGGATTATTCATATATTTTGTGCATTATTCATAGTGCCTTGTTTTTATAGAATTAGATATAAACAATCAGAAAGAGGTATGGATATTTGAAGTTAGGAGGGACTAATGATTTAAAGGAGATAATGAATAAATATAATTTTAAAAACAAAAAAGAGATATGAAAATTGCTGTATGATAGCATCAATAATAATATTAAATGTAGATCATAACTTAAACTATATATGAAAATACCGAAGATTATTGATAATAATAAATTAAAACGGACATATATAATCAATAAGTATAAGTAAATATATATATAGATAGGAAGTGCATTTCATAAAGAGGAATCATGAAGCAGTAAATTGTAACGCTTTATATTTAGTTTTAACATATCTATAATGATTCAAAAGAGACTCCATTATCTCGGTCATTTTATTCATTATTACACTTTATATTCAGTTTTAGCATGTCTATAATGATTCATGAGACTCCATTATCTCAGTCATTTTATTGGTTATCAATTGGCTCACAATATATGATCTAGAGGAAGAGGCATTGCATTATAAATATATAGTCTAGTATAATTTATAATTTATTTATGTATTTTTATTTTTATTTTTGTTATTATTATCTATATTTTTAATATTGTTATTATTATTATTTTCTACTATCTCGTATGTAGATCGAATTAAATTATCATATCTGTATATTTGGCCCTTGATATGGTAAGGCCTAGATATGTATGTATTACATTAAATTATAGTATTAAGTTCTATGGCTTCGTTTAGACCACTCGGATAAATTGTTCCCATCCGGAACATCCAATAGGCTTCTTGTTGGCACAATCTTTTGTACCTATCCCCTCCTCTATTAGTCAAGGGGATGTGTTCCACGCCAATTAATTTAAGATTTTTGGGATTTCCATTGTGGACCATATGGAAATGTTGGGAGACACTGTGAGACTCCAACTTCTTGATGATGTTTCTACGGTGTTCAAGAAACCTGACTTTCAGTCTCCTAGTTGTTCGTCCCACATATTTGAGACCACACTCGCATGTTAAGATGTATATAACATACGTGGAATTGCAATTAATGAGATGTTTAATTTCATATGGTTCATCATTGTTTTCTGTTTTAATGAATTTGGTTTTATCTACATAATTGCACGTGATGCATCTATTGGCTCCACATTTGAAAAACCCTTTGGTTTCCATTTTGAGCCAAGAGTTGGTTTGGTTTTGTTCTTTCGGTTCTGGTTTCAAAAAGCTTGGTGCAAGTGTGTTTTTGAGGGATTTATTTTTTCTAAAGATAAAAGTGGGAACAGGGGGCAATATTGGTGCTAGCAAATAATCCTGTTTGAGTATATTATAGTTCTTCTTTATAATTTGTTTAATTTGGGGACAATGATTGTTATACGTAGAAATAAAGGCTATCTGTTTGTTGTTAGAAATATCTGACTCTTCCTTGTTTTCTTTTATCTTTTTAGATAGTAGTGTTTTTCTTTCCATCTTTTTGGTATCTTCGAACGCCTTCTTCAGGAGGGCTTCTGGATAGCCCCTCTGTTTGAAGGACTCAAGCATCACTTGTGCTTGTAACTCAAAGGACTCTAGATCGGAACAATTCCGTCTTAGGCGTATGAGTTGTCCCCGGGGGATGCTTTTCTTCCAGGGGGGGTAGTGTGCGCTGGAATAATGTAAATATGCACTAGTATCAACTTCTTTGGTATAATTCATAGTATATATTTTGTTGTTTTTAACCTGTAAGGTTATATATAAGAAGTTGATACAGTGGGGGTGATGTTGGTGAGTGAAGGTTAAATCATATGTGTTAGAGTTAAGACTATCAACGAATTTTTGTGCAGAAAGTGAATCCCCATCCCAAACAATAAATAAATCATCAATGTATCTGCCATAGAGGACCAGGCTCGCGCCCCAGTCCCCCCCCCCCAAATAAGATGGTCCTCCAACTCCCCCATATACAGGTTGGCATAACTGGGCGCGAACCTGGTCCCCATGGCAGTCCCATTGATTTGTAAATAATAATCGTCAAGAAATAAAAAATAATTGTGTCGTAAAATATAAGTGATGGAATTTATGAGAAATTTTCTGTGTACCACACTCAGGTCTCCATCCAGATCAAGTCGATTTGATATGGTTTGTATACCCTTTTTGTGGGGTATGTTGGAGTACAAACTTTGTAGATCTAGAGTAAGGAATATATAGGTGTCTCTCCATTCTAAATCATTGATGAGAGACAAAAAATGAGTAGTATCCTTAATATGGGACCTGAGTGTGGACACCCGTGGTTGTAAGTGAGAATCTACATAAAATGATAAATTAGATGTGAGGGAGTGAATACCAGAAATTATTGGGCGTCCGGGAGGTGAAGTGAGGGATTTGTGTATTTTGGGTAGGTGATAGTATACAGGTGTGACGGGATGTTGTGAATATAGAAATAAATATTCCTCCTTAGAAATAACGCCTGTGTCTATCCCTTCCCCTAGTAGAATCGCAAGTTCCCCCAGGAATTTTTGTGTGGGATCGCCTGATAGTTTGGTATAGAATTTGGAATTTCCTAATTGCCTCATAGCCTCAGATATATACTCATTTTTATCTTGTATCACCAATCCGCCTCCCTTATCTGCCTCCTTGATGATAATGGAGTTATCCTTTGTTAAGTTCTTTATGGCTCTTTTCTCATATTTAGAAAGATTAGATTTTTTGTTCTGTGAGGTAATATCTATGTTCAAACACATTCTTTTAAGGTCCTCTAGGGTTACCTTGTAGAATGTCTCTATACTAGCACCCTTGGATTTAATAGGGAAAAATTCAGATTTTTGTTTGAACTTTTTTCTAGAGACATCATATATTTTTTCAGTCTGTGTATTAGATGGATTATCTTTGCTCAGTTCCTCCAATATATTGAGAGCCAATTGGTCACTCTGGTCGAGTACTATTGGGATTGCTTCCTCATCATTACGTTTAATACTCTGTTTAGCAAAAAATCTCTTGCGACAGAGTGTTCTAATGTATCTATTAAGTTCAACAAATAATGTGAAGATGTTGGGAGATGCGGAGGGTGAGAATTTAAGACCCTTATTTAAGATTGTGATCTCTGCATCTGTCAGGACTTTGGAAGATAAATTGAAGATGGCCGTGTTGTTCTTCCCTGATCTGGTTCTATTCCTGCTTAGTTTCTTAAGTTTTTCCTTCTTGCCCCCTCTTCTCCCTCTGAATCTGTACTTCTTCTTCCTCTTTTTGATGTCACCTGATGGTCGTTTAGATTGTGGAATGGCTCTTGATGGGATTTGTTTATACGTTTGTCTAAAAAAACCTCTGAAGTGTTCTCTTGTTTGTGATTTCTTATATCTCTCTCTTTAGGTCTTGCTCCCCTATTCAGATTTTCCTGGGGGCTGGTGACTATATTTCTTTCCTGTATCCTAGATCTTGGTGATGGACATTGGTTTAAATGAAACCGTGAGTTATCCCCATCTTCCTTGGTTTTTCTAGGTGGGGGTGGGCTAGTACGTTGATCATATCTAGTGGTAGACCTCCCTCCATTCCTAGTGGTGGTGTAGTTCTTCTGGGGGGAGAACTGGGTTGTTCTATAGGAAGTGTTTCTACGTCTCTGAGAGTTTGATTGAGTATTGGTAAATAAACGACCTCTATTTCTATCATGGGGCCTCCCTCTTGTTTCTCTAGAATCTTCTTTGTTTTTTATGCGATATGTTCTTACAGTCCCTCTCCTGTAGTCTTCAAAATCACGCTTAAATTTTTTACATTTCATATCTAAAAGTGTCTGTTCAAATTTATCTACTTTTTCAGTGGTTATTCTGTCTCTCTCCTTAAACTCCAATGTATTTGTAAACGAGTCTAGTCTCTTTTTAATTCCCTCAATTTCTACCTCTAATTCTTTGGCTTTTTCTATTCGATATGAAATTACTAGCTCCATAAGGGAGAAAGAGCATTTATCTAGTATATTCTCCCATTGTTCTTGAAAGGTTTTGTTTTCTTGAAAGATAGAGGGTTTGAAAAGTCTGAGACCTCTCGGAATCATTTTTTTATCAATGTATTTTTGTAGATTTACACCATCTAGCCATTGTTTCATTTCGGATTTTAACAAATTCTCTAATTTAAAAAATTCTTCCGTCAATCTATGATCAGGTTCAGACTTCTCACCCCTATCTTCATTACCTGTATCCCATCTAGAGAAGTAGGTTTGTCTTCTATTGATTCGTTCATCAAATTTGGTGAAACAACTCATACCTCAGCAGCCCAAAAAAAGGACTATGTGTAAATGTGAAGAGTGGTTACCCAAGGGTATTCGGGCGCTCAGGGGACAAGGTGTTTCACCAAGCTGCTGCCTAGATACGGGGAGTCACCCCCACAAATAGATATACAATAGAAAAGAAGAAAGGCTGCGCTATTTTGATGAACTGACAATGTAATCCTCTGTATATAATTAATACAATTTATTAAAAGATATATAATATCACTGTGCTTTTGTGATAATTAGATCATAAAATGCATGCAACATAAACAAAATAGATAAAACCATACAATATGGATGATAATATTGAAAAAGGGTTACCCAAATGATCAGAGCTGTGAGTATATTTTAGTGGAAGAGTCCGTTCCAAATAGTTCCCCCAAATAGTTCTGTATCCGGTATATATATTCAGTGGGAGGTAAGCAGTGTCCCGTGAAGTGACAGTGTCCGCTAGAGGAATTGGTGCTCCTAGATCTTGAATGGCGAGCTCCTCATGCAATGCGGAAAGTTGAATCAATCGGTCCAATCTGCTATTTGTGTCCTCCGACTTTATGTCGCAATCCGGAATTAAGAAGGGGGATGGTTCGGCCTTCCAGTGGATAGTCGTCATAAATTGTATTAATTATATACAGAGGATTACATTGTCAGTTCATCAAAATAGCGCAGCCTTTCTTCGTTTTAGCAAGATGGCTCATTTCATTGCCCTTCCCCGACTGCCATCTGCCCAAGGATTGGCAGTGTTATTTCTCCGCCATGTTTTCAGACTTCATGGGTTGCCCACTGATATTGTTTCTGATCGGGGTCCACAATTCATTGCACAATTCTGGAAGTGTTTCTGTGCTTCATTAAAGATGAGATTATCATTAACATCTGGTTACCACCCACAGTCCAACGGGCAAACCGAGCGAGTTAACCAATCATTGAAACAGTATTTGCGTTTGTATTCAGCTAAACTCCAGAATGATTGGTCCGAGTTTCTTCCATTGGCGGAGTTTGCTTACAATAATTCTTGTCATTCCTCCACCAACGTGTCTCCATTCTTTTCAGTTTTTGGTTTTCACCCCAGAGCTAATTCTTTTTTTCAACATTCCTCAGTTTCCTCGCTAACCTTAACCTCCCATCTCAGAGCCATTTGGAAAAAAGTGCACCTTGCTCTCAGAAAAGCGGCCTTTCGAGAGAAAAAAATTTCTGACCGGCTCCGACGTCCTTGCAGTTTTAAGGTGGGAGATAGGGTATGGTTGTCGACTCGTAACATTAGACTTCGACAATCTTCAGCTAGGTTGGGACCCAAATTTATTGGACCATTTCATATCATTAAAAAAGTTAACCCAGTTGCTTTCCGGTTACGTTTACCAAAATCTCTTCGGATTGGTAATACGTTTCATTGCTCCCTGTTGAAGCCATACATTTCTTCCAATAAATTTCCTCGGAAGATCTCTCAGGGAAGATCTCCAGTGGATGTACAGGGGCAACAGGAGTTCCTGGTGGAGAAGGTTCTCGATTCCAAGTTGTCCAGGGGCCGGCTCTATTTTCTGGTTCACTGGAGAGGTTATGGTCCAGAGGAAAGGTCCTGGGTCCTGGATAAGGATCTTCATGCCCCAAGGCTCAAGAGGGCATTTTTTCGGTAGTTTCCTTGGAAGCCTGGCTTTAGGGGTTCCTTGACCCCTCCTCAAGGGGGGGTACTGTTAGGCGCCGGGGTCCGCTCGTCGGTGCGGCCCGGCGCCTAGCAACCAGGGACGCCGTACGCGAACAGCCGCCGGCTCCCTGGCAACGCTGGATGCCGGGCGCGCTGAGCCGCACGGACCCTAGCAACGGGGACGCCACTGGCGGACCGTGTTCCCCGTTGCTAGGCTTTAAGGGTTAATGTTTTCTCCTGCTCTCTGGCCGGGCAGCAAGGCAGCTGCACAGCATTTATTCTAATCAGCCTTTTGGCAGCTGATTGGAGGACTCCTTGTTTAATACACTCCCAGGGCTTCTCACAGACGCCGGTAATAGCTTCCTGCATGCTGTCTTTGTTTGCTGAGAGTCTGTTCCAGTCTTGCTGTATCCGGTCATTCCAGTATTGGAAGCTCTGAACTCGGAAGTTTGTCATCTAATTCCTGGAGTCCTGACTAATCACCTTATAACATCCAGTGGTGTTCGTGAGTCACGGCCTTGCCGTGTGTTGCGGCTTGTCCGCTTTATTATTTATTATTTATGTTTTGGTGCATTTTGCGGAGGGTTCCGCTTCCACAGGTCCACTCTGGTATCCGGCGGTGCCGGGTAGGAGTATTGGACAAGTGGATTTTGGTTGTTCTTTTCCCTGGCGGGTTTCCGCACATACTTTAGGTTTTGTCAGTTAGCTTGTAGCCCCTGGCCTGGTTGTTTAGTCAGAGGGCCCCTTGTTATCACCCTGTCTCGGATTTCCCTTTGTCTCCCATTAAGACCTGAGGGGGCATCGGAGTTGGGCAGACTTAATTCGCCCTTCAAACGCGGCTGCCATGGGCTCAAGCAACCATAGTCTCGCAGGGGATTTCTGACAGCACGGGCGAGACAACGGAGTTAGGGCGCCAGGGGCTATTTTCTATTCCCGCTCCCATAACCAGCATTCCCTTCCAGTACTCTGACCATTGCCATGAGATCTCCTCCGGTCAGGAGTACTGGAATCATAACACCAGATAGATTAACCTGACCATTCATCAGGTGCACTTTCATGCTAGTCTAACACCGACTGCATCTGTTTTAGCACATTCCACGCGTTCTGTGGGAATGTCATGGGCAGCAGGTCGTGGAGCTTCTACGGAGCAACCTTGCTGTGTAGTTACATGGCCATCAGTGCACACATTTGTGCGCTTTTACAAGTTTGATAATTCTGTGGCATCAGCTTCTAGCTTTGGCCGTCTAGTGTTACAGGTGCCAAACCGCTGTCCCGCCGAAGGGGGAAACTTTTGTACGTCCCAAGAGTACTCCAGTGACCCCTAGTGGATGAAAAAGAAAACAAGATTTTGGTACTTGCCAGATAAATCCTTTTCTTTGCACCCATAGGAGGCACTGGACGCCCACCCAGAGCAGTTTCTCCTGGGTGGTGGTAAGTTCAATAGTTCTTATGGTAACACAATTTCACTGACTTATTCAAATGTAAGGTGATTGTTATCTATTGTTGTGTCACCTTTGTCCGTTATGTTATAATGTTATATGTAATTCTCCATTGTTCGTCCTCTCTGTCGCTCCTATTCGGCTCAGCAAAAAAACACTAAGGCATCTTGGGAGTATAGAAGGGGAAGGAGGGTTACACATTTACATTTTTAAATGTGCCTATCCCTGCTATCGCACCGTCCATATCCCAAGAGTACTCCAGTGCTCCCTGTGGATTCAAAGAAAAGGATTTATCTGGTAAGTACCAAAATCCTATTATCTACTGTAATAATACAGAGACATGACTGTGGAAGTGAGGGGATTTGGGCGTATTTACAGTGATATTTATGTCTCTTCCATTTCACAGAGGTGTGAAGAAGACATCTGGTGAGTGTGAGACACCCAGCAGCCATCCCCGTGTGTCAGGAGGACTGAGCAGGTCCCAGAGCCCCATCACGGTGCCTCCACCTCACTCACTGATACATGTGACACAGTGACCAGAAGATCCAGGAACTCACCAACAAGATCATTCAGCTGCTGACTGGAGAGGTGACTGCTGGGAATGGGACATTATACAGTAACACCAGGGGACGTGTCTGGGTGATGACTGGAGAGGTGACTGCTGGGAATGGGACATTATACAGTAACACCAGGTAATGTGTCTGGGTGATGACTGGAGAGGTGATTGCTGGGAATGGGACATTATACAGTAACACCAGGGGACGTGTCTGGGTGATGACTGGAGAGGTGAATGCTGGGAATGAGACATTATACAGTAACACCAGGGGATGTGTCTGGGTGATGACTGGAGAGGTGACTGCTGGGAATGGGACATTATACAGTAACACCAGGGGATGTGTCTGGGTGATGACTGGAGAGGTGACTGCTGGGAATGGGACATTATACAGTAACACCAGGGGACGTGTCTGGGTGATGACTGGAGAGGTGACTGCTGGGAATGGGACATTATACAGTAACACCAGGTAATGTGTCTGGGTGATGACTGGAGAGGTGATTGCTGGGAATGGGACATTATACAGTAACACCAGGGGACGTGTCTGGGTGATGACTGGAGAGGTGACTGCTGGGAATGGGGCATTATACAGTAACACCGGGGGATATGTATGGGTGATGACTGGAGAGGTGACTGCTGGGAATGGGACATTATACAGTAACACCGGGGGACGTGTCTGGGTGATGACTGGAGAGGTGACTGCTGGGAATGGGGCATTATACAGTAACACCAGGTAATGTGTCTGGGTGATGACTGGAGAGGTGATTGCTGGGAATGGGACATTATACAGTAACACCAGGGGACGTGTCTGGGTGATGACTGGAGAGGTGACTGCTGGGAATGGGGCATTATACAGTAACACCAGGGGACGTGTCTGGGTGATGACTGGAGAGGTGACTGCTGGGAATGGGACATTATACAGTAACACCAGGGGATGTGTCTGGGTGATGGCTGGAGAGGTGACTGCTGGGAAGGGGACATTATACAGTAACACCAGGTAATGTGTCTGGGTGATGACTGGAGAGGTGATTGCTGGGAATGGGACATTATACAGTAACACCAGGGGACGTGTCTGGGTGATGACTGGAGAGGTGACTGCTGGGAATGGGGCATTATACAGTAACACCAGGGGACGTGTCTGGGTGATGACTGGAGAGGTGACTGCTGTGAATGGGACATTATACAGTAACACCAGGGGATGTGTCTGGGTGATGACTGGAGAGGTGACTGCTGGGAATGGGACATTGTAAAGTAACACCAGGGGATGTGTCTGGGAGATGACTGGAGAGGTGACTGCTGGGAATGGGACGTTATACAGTAACACCAGGGGATGTGTCTGGGTGATGACTGGAGAGATGACTGCTGGGAATGGGACATTGTAAAGTAACACCAGGGGATGTGTCTGGATGATGACTGGAGAGGTGACTGCTGGGAATGGGACATTATACAGTAACACCAGTGGACGTGTCTGGGTGAGGACTGGAGAGGTGACTGCTGGGAATGGGTCATTATAAAGTAACACCGTAGGACATGTCTGGGTGATGACTGGAGAGGTGGCTGTTGGGAATGGGACATTATACAGTAACACCATGGGACGTGTCTGGGTGATGACTGGAGAGGTGGCTGCTGGGAATGGGACATTATACAGTAACACCAGGGGACATGTCCAGGTGATGACTGGAGAGGTGATTGCTGGGAATGGGACATTATACAGTAACACCAGGGAACGTGTCTGGGTGATGACTGGAGAGGTGACTGCTGGCATTGGGACATTATACAGTAACACCAGGGAATGTGTCTGGGTGATGACTGGAGAGGTGACTGCTGGGAATGGGGCATTATACAGTAACACCAGGGAATGTGTCTGGGTGATGACTGGAGAGGTGACTGCCGGGAATGGGACATTATACAGTAACACCAGGGGATGTGTCTGGGTGATGACTGGAGAGGTGACTGCTGGGAATGTGACATTATACAGTAACACCAGGGGAAGTGCCTGGGTGATGACTGGAGAGGTGACTGCTGGGAATGGGACATTATACAGTAACACCAGGAGACGTGTCTGGGTGATGGCTGGAGAGGTGACTGCTGGGAATGGGACATTATACAGTAACACCAGGGGACGTGTCTGGGTGATGAATGGAGAGGTGACTGCTGGGAATGGGACATTATACAATAACACCAGGGGACGTGTCCTGGTTATGACTGGAGTGGTGACAGCTGGGAATGGGGCATTATACAGTAACACCAGGGAACGTGTCTGGGTGGTGACTGCCGGGAATGGGACATTATACAGTAACGCCAGGGGATATGTCTGGGTGATGACTGGATAGGTGACTGCTGGGAAGGGGACATTATACAGTAACACCAGGGGACATGTCTGGGTGATGACTGGAGAGGTGACTGCTTGGAATGGGACATTATACAGTAACACTATGGGATGTGACTGGGTGATGACTGGAAAGGTGACTTCTGGGAATGGGACATTATACAGTAACACCAGGGGACTTTTCCTGGTTATGACTGGAGAGGTGACTGCTGGGAATGGGGCATTATACAGTAACACCAGGGGACGTGTCTGGGTGATGACTGGAGAGGTGACTGCCGGGAATGAGACATTATACAGTAACACCAGGGGACGTGTCTGGGTGATGACTGGAGAGGTGACTGCTGGGAATGGGACATTATACAGTAACACCAGGGGTTGTGTCTGGGTGATGACTGGAGAGGTGACTGCTGGGAATGGGGCATTATACAGTAACACCAGGGGATGTGTCTGGGTGATGACCGTATCACTGTTTGTGTCCATTGTCTATAAGGTGTCAGGATGTCACGGTCTATGTCTCCATGCAGGACGGGCAGTATATAGAGGAACACATGGGTCTGTACAAGGACATGATGATGGAGAATCACCGGCCCCTCACATCACTAGGTAAGAGGAGACTGTCATGTATTGTACAGGGGAGAGCAGGTATGGGGCCCCCTATATACACACATCACCTGATAATCACATATATACACTATACTCAGTCACTGTGTGTCTCCTACAGATGGGCCCAGTAACAGAGATACCCCAGAGAGATGTCCCCGTCCTCTGTATTCCCAGGATTGTACAGAGGAGAATCACAGGATCCCACAGGAGGATCAGGTAGGTGGGATTTAGGGTCTCACCAATATACCAAAGTGACCATCACTATATGATCTGTAGAGAAGTTTTGTACCTTATACACTGATATTATACTGTTATTAATGTATATTGTTTTGTGGGCTATTTAGGATGAATGTCTCACTGACATTATGATAGAAGATACAGAGGGAGAAGAAGAGACATATGTGACTGATATAAAGGCAGAAGATATAGAGGGAGAAAAAGAGACGTATGTGACTGATATAAAGGCAGAAGATATAGAGGGAGAAGAAGAGACGTATGTGACTGATATAAAGGCAGAAGATACAGAGGGAGAAGAAGACACGTATGTGACTGATATAAAGGCAGAAGATTCAGAGGGAGAAGAAGACACGTATGTGACTGATATAAAGGCAGAAGATATAGAGGGAGAAGAAGAGACGTATGTGACTGATATAAAGGCAGAAGATATAGAGGGAGAAGAAGAGACGTATGTGAGGGGTGATCAGCAGTGTAAGGAGGAGGAGATCCCTACAGATATCGGCAAAGGTGAGTAATAATCATTTAATACAGAAAAGAGTCACATATTCTCCTTGCTCAGTCACTACAGCAAACTCTTATACTACACCCTCCTCTGTAAGTACAAACTAATGAGGAATATATATTTCTCTAACGTCCTAGTGGATGCTGGGGACTCCGTCAGGACCATGGGGAATAGCGGGCTCCGCAGGAGACAGGGCACATCTAAAAAAAGCTTTTAGGTCACATGGTGCGTACTGGCTCCTCCCCCTATGACCCTCCTCCAAGCCTCAGTTAGGTTTTTGTGCCCGTCCGAGAAGGGTGCAATCTGGATGGCTCTCTTAAAGAGCTGTTTAGAAAAGTTTTTTTTAGGTTTTCATTCAGTGATTCCTGCTGGCGACAGGATCACTGCAACGAGGGACTTAGGGGAGAGATCTCCAACTCACCTGCGTGCAGGATGGATTGGGATCTTAGGCTACTGGACACTGAGCTCCAGAGGGAGTCGGAACACAGGTCAGCCTGGGGTTCGTCCCGGAGCCGCGCCGCCGATCCCCCTTACAGACGCTGAAGAAAGACGGCAGAACGGAGGTCCGGAAACAGGCGGCAGAAGACTTCACAGTCTTCATGAAGGTAGCGCACAGCACTGCAGCTGTGCGCCATTGTTGTTACACGGCTCACTGACATGGTCACGGAGGGTGCAGGGCGCTGCTGGGGGCGCCCTGGGCAGCAATATAAGTACCTATTTGGCAAATAAATACATCACATATAGCCATTAAGGCTATATGTATGTATTTTAACCCAGGCCAGTTCTTAAAAAACCGGGAGGAAAAGCCCGCCGAAAAGGGGGCGGAGCTTATTCTCCTCAGCACTCAGCGCCATTTTCCTGCACAGCTCCGCTGGTGAGGAAGGCTCCCAGGACTCTCCCCTGCACTGCACTACAGAAACAGGGTAAAACAGAGAGAAGGGGGGCATAAATTGGCTATATATATATATATAAAAGCGCATATATAATAAACAACACTTTCTAGGGTTGTTTATATACATTTATAGCGCTGTTGGTGTGTGCTGGCAAACTCTCCCTCTGTCTCCCCAAAGGGCTAGGGGGTCCTGTCTTCAATTAGAGCATTCCCTGTGTGGCTGCTGTGTGTCGGTACGTGTGTGTCGACATGTTTGAGGACGATGTTGGTGTGGAGGCAGAGCAATTGCCGATGTTGGTAATGTCACCCCCTAGGGAGTCGACACCTGAATGGATGGCTTTAATTATGGAATTACGTGATAATGTCAGCACTTTACAAAAGTCAGTTGACGAAATAAGACGCCCGGCAAACCAGTTAGTACCGGTCCAGGCGTCTCAGACACCGTCAGGGGCTGTAAAACGCCCTTTACCTCAGTATGTCGACACGGGTACCGACACAGATGATTCTAGTGTCGACGGTGAGGAAACAAACGTATTTTCCAGTAGGGCCACACGTTATATGATCACGGCAATGAAGGAGGCTTTGCAGATCTCTGATGCTGCTGGTACCTCAAAAAGGGGTATTATGTGGGGGGTGAAAAAACTGCCTGTATTTTTCCCAGAATCAGAGGAATTGAATGACGTGTGTGATGAAGCGTGGGTTACGCCCGATAGAAAATTGCCAATTTCAAAGAAGTTATTGGCATTATATCCTTTCCCGCCAGAGGTTAGGGCGCGCTGGGAAACACCCCCTAGGGTGGATAAGGCGCTCACACGTTTATCAAAGCAGGTGGCGTTGCCGTCTCCTGATACGGCCGCCCTCAAGGATCCAGCAGATAGGAGGCTGGAAACAACATTGAAAAGTATATACACACATACTGGTGTTATACTGCGACCGGCAATAGCCTCAGCCTGGATGTGCAGTGCTGGGGTAGTGTGGTTGGATTCTCTGACTGAAAATATTGATACCCTGGATAGGGACAGTATTTTATTGACTCTAGAGCAATTAAAGGATGCTTTTCTTTATATGCGAGATGCTCAGAGGGATGTTTGTACTCTAGCATCAAGAGTAAGCGCGATGTCCATATCTGCCAGAAGAAGTTTATGGACGCGACAGTGGTCAGGTGATGCGGATTCCAAGAGGCATATGGAAGTATTGCCATACAAAGGAGAGGAATTGTTTGGGGTCGGTCTTTCGGACCTGGTGGCCACGGCAACTGCCGGCAAATCCACTTTTTTACCTCAGACCCCCTCCCAACAGAAAAAGACACCGTCTTTTCAGCCGCAGTCCTTTCGCTCCTATAAAAAGCGACCAAAAGGACAGTCTTATCTGCCGCGAGGCAGAGGAAAGGGTAAGAAAGGGCAGCAAGCAGCCCCTGCCCAGGAACAGAAGCCCGCCCCGGCTTCTACAAAGCCATCAGCATGACGCTGGGGCTTTACAAGCGGACTTAGGAACGGTGGGGGGTCGGCTCAAGATTTTCAGCAATCAATGGGCTCACTCACAAGTGGACCCGTGGGTCCTGCAGATAATATCTCAGGGTTACATGCTGGAGTTCGAAAGGTCTCCTCCTCGCCGGTTCCTAAAGTCTGCTTTGCCAACGTCTCCCTCAGAAAGGACGTTGGTTCTCGAAGCCATTCACAAGTTGTATTTTCAGCAGGTGATAGTCAAGGTACCCCTCCTACAACAGGAAAAGGGGTATTATTCCACACTATTTGTGGTACCGAAACCGGACGGTTCGGTAAGGCCTATTCTAAATCTGAAATCCTTGAACCTGTACATACAGAAATTCAAGTTCAAGATGGAGTCACTCAGAGCAGTGATAGCGAATCTGGAAGAAGGAGACTTCATGGTGTCCTTGGACATAAAAGATGCTTATCTACATGTCCCGATTTACCCCTCACATCAAGGGTATCTCAGGTTCGTGATACAAGACTGTCATTATCAGTTTCAAACGCTGCCGTTTGGTTTGTCCACGGCACCTCGGGTCTTTACCAAGGTAATGACCGAAATGATGGTTCTTCTACGAAGAAAAGGCGTATTAATTATCCCTTACTTGGACGATCTCCTGATAAGGGCAAGGTCCAGAGAACAGCTGGAAGTCGGAGTAGCACTAACCCAAGTAGTGCTTCAACAACACGGGTGGATTCTGAATCTTCCAAAATCTCAATTGACCCCGACGACACGTCTGCTGTTCCTGGGAATGATTCTGGACACTGTTCAGAAAAAGGTGTTTCTCCCGGAGGAGAAAGCAAGGGAGTTATCCGAACTTGTCAGGAACCTCCTAAAACCAGGAACTGTGTCAGTACATCAATGCACAAGAGTTCTGGGAAAGATGGTGGCTTCGTACGAAGCGATTCCTTTCGGCAGATTCCATGCACGGACATTTCAGTGGGATCTGCTGGACAAATGGTCCGGATCGCATCTGCACATGCATCAGAGGATAACATTGTCACCGAGAACAAGATTGTCTCTCCTGTGGTGGTTGCAGACGGCCCATCTGTTAGTGGGCCGCAGATTCGGCATACAGGACTGGGTCCTGGTGACTACGGATGCCAGCCTACGAGGTTGGGGAGCAGTCACAAAGGGAAGAAACTTCCAGGGCGTGTGGTCAAACCTGGAGAAGGCTCTTCACATAAATATACTAGAGCTAAGAGCGATATACAATGCCCTAAGCCAAGCAAGACCTCTGCTTCAGGGTCAGCCGGTGTTGATCCAGTCCGACAACATCACGGCAGTCGCCCACGTAAACCGACAAGGCGGCACGAGAAGCAGGAGTGCAATGGCAGAAGCTGCAAGGATTCTGCGCTGGGCGGAGAATCATGTAATAGCACTGTCAGCAGTGTTCATCCCGGGAGTGGACAACTGGGAAGCAGATTTCCTCAGCAGACACGACCTTCACCCGGGAGAGTGGGGACTTCATCCAGAAGTCTTCCACATGATTGTGAACCGTTGGGAAAAACCAAAGGTGGACATGATGGCGTCTCGCCTCAACAAAAAATTGGACAGATATTGCGCCAGGTCAAGAGACCCTCAGGCAATAGCTGTGGACGCTCTGGTAACACCGTGGGTGTACCAGTCAGTGTATGTGTTCCCTCCTCTGCCTCTCATACCAAAGGTACTGAGAATTATACGGAAAAGAGGAGTAAGAACAATACTAGTGGCTCCGGACTGGCCAAGAAGAACTTGGTATCCGGAACTTCAAGAGATGCTCACGGAGGATCCGTTGCCCTTTACCTCTAAGAAGGGATCTGCTTCAGCAGGGACCTTGTATGTTCCAAGACTTACCGCGTCTGCGTTTGACGGCATGGCGGTTGAACGCCGGATTCTAAAAGAAAAGGGCATTCCAGAGGAAGTTATTCCTACCTTGATTAAGGCTAGAAAGGAAGTGACCGTACAACATTATCACCGTATTTGGCGAAAATATGTTGCGTGGTGTGAGGCCAAGAAGGCTCCAACGGAAGAATTTCAATTGGGTCGATTCTTACATTTCCTGCAAGCAGGATTGTCTATGGGCCTCAAATTGGGGTCCATTAAAGTTCAAATTTCGGCCTTATCAATTTTCTTCCAGAAAGAATTGGCGTCAGTGCCTGAAGTACAAACTTTTGTAAAAGGTGTACTACATATACAACTCCCAATAGTGCCTCCAGTGGCACCGTGGGATTTGAATGTGGTTTTAAATTTTCTCAAATCTCATTGGTTTGAGCCTTTAAAATCGGTAGATTTAAAACACCTTACATGGAAGGTAACCATGTTATTGGCCCTGGCTTCAGCCAGGAGAGTTTCAGAGTTGGCGGCTTTATCATACAAAAGCCCATATCTGATTTTCCATTCGGACAGGGCAGAATTGCGGACACGTCCTCAATTTCTCCCTAAGGTGGTTTCGGCTTTTCACTTGAACCAGCCTATTGTGGTGCCTGCGGCTACTAGCGACTTGGAGGACTCCAAGTTACTGGACGTTGTCAGAGCATTGAAAATATATATTTCAAGGACAGCTGGAGTCAGAAAATCTGACTCGTTGTTCATTTTGTATGCACCCAACAAGATGGGTGCTCCTGCGTCTAAACAGACGATTGCACGTTGGATCTGTAGCACAATCCAACTTGCACATTCTGTGGCAGGCGTGCCACAGCCTAAATCTGTAAAGGCCCACTCTACTAGGAAAGTGGGCGCATCTTGGGCGGCTGCCCGAGGGGTCTCGGCATTACAACTTTGCCGAGCAGCTACGTGGTCAGGGGAGAACACGTTTGTAAAATTTTACAAATTTGATACTCTGGCTAAGGAGGACCTGGAGTTCTCTCATTCGGTGCTGCAGAGTCATCCGCACTCTCCCGCCCGTTTGGGAGCTTTGGTATAATCCCCATGGTCCTGACGGAGTCCCCAGCATCCACTAGGACGTTAGAGAAAATAAGAATTTACTTACCGATAATTCTATTTCTCATAGTCCGTAGTGGATGCTGGGCGCCCATCCCAAGTGCGGATTGTCTGCAATACTTGTACATAGTTATTGTTATAAAAATCGGGTTATTATTGTTGTGAGCCATCTTTTCAGAGGCTACTTCCTTTTTGTTATCATACTGTTAACTGGGTTCAGATCACAAGTTGTACGGTGTGATTGGTGTGGCTGGTATGAGTCTTACCCGGGATTCAAGATCCTTCCTTATTGTGTACGCTCGTCCGGGCACAGTACCTAACTGAGGCTTGGAGGAGGGTCATAGGGGGAGGAGCCAGTACGCACCATGTGACCTAAAAGCTTTTTTTAGATGTGCCCTGTCTCCTGCGGAGCCCGCTATTCCCCATGGTCCTGACGGAGTCCCCAGCATCCACTACGGACTATGAGAAATAGAATTATCGGTAAGTAAATTCTTATTTTTCCCAGTGAGGAAGTCAGGAGCCATCAGTCCCTATTATACTCCTGCTCTCCCCCTTACATCATGTCACTGTGTGTTACTAGCCCAGAGATCTGACCAGTCTCCTCCCTAGACTCTCTGGTGTATCTCATACATGATGAGCTATCAGCCCCTATTATACTCCTGCTCTCCCCCTCACATCATGTCACTGTGTGTTACCAGTTCATAGATCTGACCAGTCTCCTCCCCACACTCTCTGGTGTATCTCATACTTCAGGAGGCATCAGCCCCTATTATACTCCTGCTCCCCCCTCACATCATGTCAGTGTGTGTTACCAGCCCAGAGATCTGACCAGTCTCCTCCCCACACTCTCTGGTGTATCTCATACATCAGGAGCCATCAGTCTCTATTATACTCCTGCTCTCCCCCTCACATCATGTCACTGTGTGTTACCAGCCCAGATATCTGACCAGTCTCCTTCCCACACTGTCTGGTGTATCTCATACTTCAGGAGCCATCAGCCCCTATTATACTCCAGCTCTCCTCCTCACATCATGTCGCTGTGTGTTACCAGCCCAGAGATCTGACCAGTCTCCTCCCCACACTCTCTGGTGTATCTCATACATCAGGAGCCATCAGCCCCTATTATACTCCTGCTCTCCCCTCACATCATGTCACTGTGTTACCAGCCCAGATATCTGACCAGTCTCTTCCCCACACTCTCTGGTGTATCTCATACATCAGGAGCCATCATCCCCTATTATACTCCTGCTCTCCCCCTCACATCATGTCACTGTGTGTTACCAGCCCTGAGATCTGACCAGTCTCCTCCCCACACTCTCTGGTGTATCTCATACATCAGGAGACATCAGCCCCTATTATACTCCTGCTCTCCCCCTCACATCATGTCACTGTGTTACCAGCCCAGAGATCTGACCAGTCTCCTCCCCACACTCTCTGGTGTATCTCATATATCAGGAGCCATCAGCCCCTATTATACTCCTGCTCTCCCCTCACATCATGTCACTGTGTATTACCAGCCCAGAGATCTGACCAGTCTCCTCCCCAAACTCTCCGGTGTATCTCATACATCAGGAGCCATCAGTCCCTATTATACTCCTGCTCTCCCCCTCACATCATGTCACTGTGTGTTACCAGCCCAGAGATCTGACCAGTCTCCTCCCCACACTCTCTGGTGTATCTCATACATCAGGAGACACCAGCCCCTATTATACTCCTGCTCTCCCCTCACATCATGTCACTGTGTTACCAGCCCAGAGATCTGACCATTCTCCTCCCCACACTCTCTGGTGTATCTCATACATCAGGAGCCATCATCCCCTATTATACTCCTGCTCTCCCCCTCACATCATGTCACTGTGTGTTACCAGCCCAGAGATCTGACCAGTCTCCTCCCCACACTCTCTGGTGTATCTCATACATCAGGAGCCATCAGCCCCTATTATTCTCCTGCTCTCCCCCTCACATCATGTCACTGTGTTTTACCAGCCCAGAGATCTGACCAGTCTCCTCCCCACACTCTCTGGTGTATCTCATACATCAGGAGCCATCATCCCCTATTATACTCCTGCTCTCCCCTCACATCATGTCACTGTGTTACCAGCCCAGAGATCTGACCATTCTCCTCCCCACACTCTCTGGTGTATCTCATACATCAGGAGCCATCATCCCCTATTATACTCCTGCTCTCCCCATCACATCATGTCACTGTGTATTACCAGCCCAGAGATCTGACCAGTCTCCTCCCCACACTCTCTGGTGTATCTCATACATCAGGAGCCATCAGCCCCTATTATACTCCTGCTCTCCCCCTCACATCATGTCACTGTGTGTTACCAGCCCAGATATCTGACCAGTCTCCTCCCCACACTCTCTGGTGTATCTCATACATCAGGAGACACCAGCCCCTATTATACTCCTGCTCTCCCCCTCACATCATGTCACTGTGTGTTACCAGCCCAGAGATCTGACCAGTCTCCTCCCCACACTCTCTGGTGTATCTCATACATCAGGAGACATTGGCCTCTATTATACTCCTGCTCTCCACCTCACATCATGTCACTGTGTGTTACCAGCCCAGAGATCTGACCAGTCTCCTCCCCACACTCTCTGGTGTATCTCATACATCAGGAGACATTGGCCTCTATTATACTCCTGCTCTCCCCCTCGCATCATGTCACTGTGTGTTACCAGCCCAGATATCTGACCAGTCTCCTCCCCACACTCTCTGGTGTATCTCATACATCAGGAGACACCAGCCCCTATTATACTCCTGCTCTCCCCCTCGCATCATGTCACTGTGTGTTACCAGCCCAGATATCTGACCAGTCTCCTCCCCACACTCTCTGGTGTATCTCATACATCAGGAGACACCAGTCCCTATTATACTCCTGCTCTCCCCCTCACATCATGTCACTGTGTGTTACCAGCCCAGAGATCTGACCAGTCTCCTCCCCACACTCTCTGGTGTATCTCATACATCAGGAGACATCGGCCTCTATTATACTCCTGCTCTCCACCTCACATCATGTCACTGTGTGTTACCAGCCCAGAGATCTGACCAGTCTCCTCCCCACACTCTCTGGTGTATCTCATACATCAGGACCCACCAGCCCCTATTATACTCCTGCTCTCCCCCTCACATCATGTCACTGTGTGTTACCAGCCCAGAGATCTGACCAGTCTCCTCCCCACACTCTCTGGTGTATCTCATACATCAGGAGACATCGGCCTCTATTATACTCCTGCTCTCCACCTCACATCGTGTCACTGTGTGTTATCAGCCCAGAGATCTGACCAGTCTCCTCCCCACACTCTCTGGTGTATCTCATACATCAGGAGCCATCAGCCCCCTATTATACTCCTGCTCTCCCCCTCACATCATGTCACTGTGTGTTACCAGCCCAGAGATCTGACCAGTCTCCTCCCCACACTCTCTGGTGTATCTCATACATCAGGGGACCTCAGCCCCTATTATACTCCTGCTCTCCCCCTCACATCATGTCACTGTGTGTCACCAGCCCAGAGATCTGACCAATGTCCTCCCCACACTCTCTGGTGTATCTCATACATCAGGAGCCATAGCCCCTATTATACTCCTGCTCTCCACCTCGCATCATGTCACTGTGTGTTACCAGCCCAGATATCTGACCAGTCTCCTCCCCACACTCTCTGGTGTATCTCATACATCAGGAGACACCAGCCCCTATTATACTCCTGCTCTCCCCCTCACATCATGTCACTGTGTGTTACCAGCCCAGAGATCTGACCAGTCTCCTCCCCACACTCTCTGGTGTATCTCATACATCAGGAGACACCAGCCCCTATTATACTCCTGCTCTCCCCCTCACATCATGTCACTGTGTGTTACCAGCCCAGAGATCGGACCAGTCTCCTCCCCACACTCTCTGGTGTATCTCATACATCATGAGCCATCAGCCCCTATTATACTCCTGCTCTCCCCCTCACATCATGTCACTGTGTGTTACCAGCCCAGATATCTGACCAGTCTCCTCCCCACACTCTCTGGTGTATCTCATACATCAGGAGCCATCAGCCCCTATTACGCTCCTGCTCTCCCCCCTCACATCATGTCACTGTGTCACCAGCCCAGAGATCTGACCAGTCTCCTCCCCACACTCTCTAGTGTATCTCATACATCAGGAGCCATCAGCCCCTATTATACTCCTGCTCTCCCCCTCACATCATGTAACTGTGTTTCTCTGACGTCCTAGTGGATGCTGGGACTCCGTAAGGACCATGGGGAATAGCGGCTCCGCAGGAGACAGGGCACAATAATAAAAGCTTAAGGATCAGGTGGTGTGCACTGGCTCCTCCCCCTATGACCCTCCTCCAAGCCTCAGTTAGATTTTTGTGCCCGGCCGAGAAGGGTGCAATCTAGGTGGCTCTCCTGAGCTGCTTAGAATAAAAGTTTAGTTTAGGTTTTTTTATTTTCATTGAGTCCTGCTGGCAACAGGCTCACTGCATCGTGGGACTAAGGGGAGAAGAAGCGAACTCACCTGCGTGCAGAGTGGATTGGGCTTCTTAGGCTACTGGACATTAGCTCCAGAGGGACGATCACAGGTACAGCCTGGATGGGTCACCGGAGCCGCGCCGCCGTCCCCCTTACAGAGCCAGAAGAGACGAAGAGGTCCGGTGAAATCGGCGGCAGAAGACATCCTGTCTTCAGACTAAGGTAGCGCACAGCACCGCAGCTGTGCGCCATTGCTCTCAGCACACTTCACACTCCGGTCACTGAGGGTGCAGGGCGCTGGGGGGGGAGCGCCCTGAGACGCAATATAACAGTATATACCTTAGGTGGCAAAAAGAATACATCACATATAGCTCCTGGGCTATATGGATGTATTTTAACCCCTGCCATTTTTACACAAAAAAGCGGGAGATAAGGACGTCGTGAAGGGGCGGAGCCTATCTCCTCAGCACACAAGCGCCATTTTCCCTCACAGCTCCGCTGGAAGGACGGCTCCCTGACTCTCCCCTGCAGTCCTGCTTCAGAATCAGGGTAAAAAAGAGAAGGGGGGGCACTTTTGGCAGCAAATAACGATAAAACAGCAGCTATAAGGGAATAACACTTATATAAGGTTATCCCTGTATATATATATAGCGCTGGGTGTGTGCTGGCAGACTCTCCCTCTGTCTCTCCAAAGGGCTAAGTGGGGTCCTGTCCTCTATCAGAGCATTCCCGGTGTGTGTGCTGTGTGTCGGTACGCGTGTGTCGACATGTATGAGGAGGAAAATGATGTGGAGGCGGAGCAGTTGCCTGTGTTAGTGATGTCACCCCCTAGGGAGTCGACACCTGACTGGATGATTGTATTTAAACAATTAAGTGATAATGTCAGCACTTTGCAAAAAACTGTTGACGACATGAGACAGCCGGCAAATCAATTAGTGCCTGTCCAGGCGTCTCAGACACCGTCAGGGGCCCTAAAACGCCCGTTACCTCAGTGGGTCGACACAGACCCAGACACAGATACTGAGTCTAGTGTCGACGGTGACGAGACAAACGTAATGTCCAGTAGGGCCACACGTTACATGATCACGGCAATGAAAGAAGCATTGAACTTTTCTGACACTACAAGTACCACAAAGAAGGGTATTATGTGGGGTGTGAAAAAACTACGAATAGTTTTTCCTGAGTCAGATGAAATAAATGAGGTGTGTGATAAAGCGTGGGTTTCCCCCGATAAAAAACAGCTAATTTCTAATAAATTATTAGCACTATACCCTTTCCCGCCAGAGGTTAGGGCGCGTTGGGAAACACCCCCTAGGGTAGATAAGGCGCTCACACGTTTATCTAAACAAGTAGCGTTACCGTCTCCTGACACGGCCGCCCTTAAGGAACCAGCTGATAGGAAGCTGGAAAATATCCTAAAAAGTATATACACACATACTGGTGTTATACTGCGACCAGCAATCGCCTCAGCCTGGATGTGCAGTGCTGGAGTCGCATGGTCGGATTCCCTGACTGAGAATATTGATACCCTGGATAGGGACAATATTTTGTTAACTATAGAACATTTAAAGGATGCATTGCTATATATGCGTGATGCACAGAGGGATATTTGCACCCTGGCATCAAGAGTAAGTGCTATGTCCATCTCTGCCAGAAGAGCGTTATGGACGCGACAGTGGTCAGGGGATGCGGATTCCAAACGGCACATGGAAGTATTGCCGTATAAAGGGGAGGAGTTATTTGGGGCTGGTCTATCGGACCTGGTGGCCACGGCAACGGCTGGGAAATCCACCTTTTTACCCCAGGTCACTTCACATCAGCAGAAAAAGACACCGTCTTTTCAAACTCAGTCCTTTCGTTCCCATAAGTACAAGCGAGCAAAAGGCCACTCCTTTCTGCCCCGGGGCAGAGGAAAAGGAAAAAGACTGCACCATGCAGCCGCTTCCCAGGAGCAGAAGCCCTCCCCTGCTTCTGCCAAGTCTTCAGCATGATGCTGGGGCTTTACAAGCAGACTCAGACATGGTGGGGGCCCGTCTCAAGAATTTCAACGCGCAGTGGGCTCACTCGCAAGTGGATCCCTGGATTCTACAGGTAGTATCGCAGGGGTACAAACTGGAATTCGAGGCGTTTCCCCCTCATCGGTTCCTGAAGTCTGCTTTACCAAAGTCTCCCTCCGACAGGGAGGCAGTTTTGGAAGCCATTCACAAGCTGTATTCCCAGCAGGTGATAATCAAGGTCCCCCTCTTACAACAGGGAAAGGGGTATTATTCCACGCTGTTCGTGGTACCGAAGCCGGACGGCTCGGTGAGACCAATTTTAAATCTGAAATCCTTGAACACTTACATAAAAAGGTTCAAATTCAAGATGGAGTCACTCAGAGCAGTGATAGCGAACCTGGAAGAAGGGGACTATATGGTGTCTCTGGACATCAAAGATGCTTATCTCCACGTCCCAATATACCCTTCTCACCAAGGGTACCTCAGGTTTGTAGTACAAAACTGTCATTATCAGTTTCAGACGCTGCCGTTTGGATTGTCCACGGCACCTCGGGTCTTTACCAAGGTAATGGCCGAAATGATGATTCTTCTACGAAGAAAAGGCATCTTAATTATCCCTTACTTGGACGATCTCCTGATAAGGGCAAGGACCAGGGAACAGTTAAAAGTCGGAGTGGCACTATCTCAGGTAGTTTTACGTCAGCACGGGTGGATTCTAAATATTCCAAAATCGCAGCTGATTCCAACGACACGTCTACTGTTCCTAGGAATGATTCTGGACCCAGTCCAGAAGAAGGTGTTTCTCCCAGAGGAGAAGGCCAGGGAGTTATCCGAGCTAGTCAGGAACCTCCTAAAACCAGGCCAGGTCTCAGTGCATCAGTGCACGAGGGTCCTGGGAAAAATGGTGGCTTCTTACGAAGCGATTCCATTCGGAAGATTCCATGCAAAAACATTTCAGTGGGATCTACTGGACAAATGGTCCGGTTCGCATCTTCAGATGCATCAGCGGATAACCCTGTCGCCAAGGACAAGGGTGTCTCTCCTGTGGTGGCTGCAGAGTGCTCATCTACTAGAGGGCCGCAGATTTGGCATTCAGGATTGGATCCTGGTAACCACGGATGCCAGCCTGAGAGGCTGGGGAGCAGTCACACAGGGAAGGAATTTCCAGGGCTTGTGATCAAGCATGGAAACATCTCTTCATATAAACATTCTGGAACTAAGGGCCATTTACAATGCCCTAAGTCAAGCAAAACCTCTGCTTCAGGGTCAGGCGGTGTTGATCCAATCGGACAACATCACGTCAGTCGCCCACGTAAACAGACAGGGCGGCACGAGAAGCAGGAGGGCAATGGCAGAAGCTGCAAGGATTCTTCGCTGGGCGGAAAATCATGTGATAGCACTGTCAGCAGTGTTCATTCCGGGAGTGGACAACTGGGAAGCAGACTTCCTCAGCAGACACGACCTTCACCCGGGAGAGTGGGGACTTTACCCAGAAGTCTTCCACCTGATTGTAAACCGTTGGGAAAAACCAAAGGTGGACATGATGGCGTCCCGTCTAAACAAAAAACTGGACAGATATTGCGCCAGGTCAAGGGACCCTCAGGCAATAGCGGTGGACGCTCTGGTAACGCCGTGGGTGTACCATTCAGTGTATGTGTTCCCTCCTCTGCCTCTCATACCAAAAGTACTGAGAATCATAAGAAGGAGAGGAGTAAGAACTATACTCGTGGTTCCGGATTGGCCAAGAAGGACTTGGTACCCGGAACTTCAAGAGATGCTCACGGACGAACCGTGGCCTCTACCTCTAAGAAAGGACCTGCTACAGCAGGGGCCTTGTCTGTTCCAAGACTTACCGCGGCTGCGTTTGACGGCATGGCGGTTGAACGCCGGATCCTGAAGGAAAAAGGCATTCCAGAAGAAGTCATCCCTACCCTGGTCAAAGCCAGGAAGGACGTAACCGCAAAACATTATCACCGCATTTGGCGTAAATATGTTGCGTGGTGTGAGGCCAAGAAGGCCCCTACAGAGGAATTTCAACTGGGTCGTTTCCTTCATTTCCTGCAAACAGGACTGTCTATGGGCCTAAAATTAGGGTCCATTAAGGTTCAAATTTCAGCCCTGTCGATTTTCTTCCAGAAAGAACTGGCTTCAGTACCTGAAGTTCAGACATTTGTAAAAGGGGTGCTGCATATACAGCCTCCTTTTGTGCCTCCAGTGGCACCTTGGGATCTCAATGTTGTGTTGAGTTTTCTAAAGTCACATTGGTTTGAACCACTTACCACTGTGGACTTAAAATATCTCACATGGAAGGTGACGATGCTGTTAGCCTTGGCTTCAGCCAGGCGTGTGTCAGAATTGGCGGCTTTATCATATAAAAGCCCTTACTTAATTTTTCATTCTGACAGGGCAGAATTGAGAACTCGTCCTCAATTTCTACCTAAGGTGGTTTCTGCATTTCACATGAACCAACCTATTGTGGTACCTGCGGCTACTAGGGACTTAGAGGACTCTAAGTTGCTTGACGTTGTCAGGGCCTTGAAAATATATGTTTCCAGGACGGCTGGAGTCAGAAAATCTGACTCGCTGTTTATCCTGTATGCACCCAACAAACTGGGTGCTCCTGCTTCAAAGCAGACGATTGCTCGTTGGATTTGTAGTACAATTCAGCTTGCACATTCTGTGGCAGGCTTGCCACAGCCAAAATCAGTAAAAGCCCATTCCACAAGGAAAGTGGGCTCATCTTGGGCGGCTGCCCGAGGGGTCTCGGCTTTACAACTTTGCCGAGCAGCTACTTGGTCAGGGGCAAACACGTTTGCTAAATTCTACAAATTTGATACCCTGGCTGAGGAGGACCTGGAGTTCTCTCATTCGGTGCTGCAGAGTCATCCGCACTCTCCCGCCCGTTTGGGAGCTTTGGTATAATCCCCATGGTCCTTACGGAGTCCCAGCATCCACTAGGACGTCAGAGAAAATAAGATTTTACTTACCGATAAATCTATTTCTCGTAGTCCGTAGTGGATGCTGGGCGCCCATCCCTAGTGCGGATTGTCTGCAATACTTGTATATAGTTATTGTTACAAAAATTCGGGTTATTATTGTTGTGAGCCATCTTTTCAGAGGTTCCTTTGTATTTATCATACTGTTAACTGGGTTCAGATCACAAGTTGTACGGTGTGATTGGTGTGGCTGGTATGAGTCTTACCCGGGATTCAATATCCTTCCTTATTATGTACGCTCGTCCGGGCACAGTATCCTAACTGAGGCTTGGAGGAGGGTCATAGGGGGAGGAGCCAGTGCACACCACCTGATCCTTAAGCTTTTATTATTGTGCCCTGTCTCCTGCGGAGCCGCTATTCCCCATGGTCCTTACGGAGTCCCAGCATCCACTACGGACTACGAGAAATAGATTTATCGGTAAGTAAAATCTTATTATTACCAGCCCATAGTTCTGACCAGTCTCCTCCCCACACTCTCTGGTGTATCTCATACATCAGGAGCCATCAGTCCCTATTATACTCCTGCTCTTCCCTCACATTCAGAATCCTGCACATTCCGTGTTTATTACCTGTCCCCTCGCACTTGATTGATGGCCTTCTTTCTCTAAGTAATCGGGGCTGTCTGGCATTGGGAGCATAGAGAGAAGTGAGGGGGGCGTATTTATAAAGAATTTTCCCAACTAGAATCCAATATCTACCATTGCAATCCACCCACTTGCTGTCCAGGTGAAAGGGGCAGGATCTATTAGAAAAGATGGCTGCACCATAGGAGATATAGCATGCTGGGTAGTTATTGGTAAACTGAGGGGGAGAGTGCAATGGAACATGTGTTTCCTGAATGGCTACCACCGCCGCCTTCTGGTCAGCGAAATATTTTATTGCAAGACGTCTCTTACTGGGAGAATGAGGACCTTTTACATTAAGACTTAAAAACGTCGCCGTGATAGAGAGAGATCAGATCATTGTATGAAACATCTAAGATCATCTGTGCAAAGTCCAATAGAGTCTGTAGGGCGTGTGCATACTTCAAACTATCAACATAAGAAATAAAATAGGGAACAAATATGGGAGACAAACAGAAATAGCGTCCATAAAGGAGCTATAGATTCCGTCACTAGGGTACCGTGACAGAAAGGTAGAAAAAGGTGGTGGTCGGGCCTAAAAGGGAAACCCACCGACTACCCCAAGTAGCCATGCGAGAGTGCAAAATCTAATCAGCATAGTAACAATTGTAGAAAGAAATCTCAAATCTCAATGTAACCAATGTATCCTGGCCTGATATCCAATGTATGTTCTACCAACACAGGTATAAGGGCAACAGGATGTTACATGAATCAGTCATGCTTTACCTGAACACCCAAACATGCTAGAAAGGTATTATGAAACGTAACAGTGGAAAGAATATCAGATCATATAGCAATTATATAGCATAGGAAATAAAGATAAAAATATACGTTTTATACCCATAACAAGAGCAAAAAAAATAGATCCATGCCCAGTAACTTAGTCCCAGTTGGCACATGTTACAGTAGGAAACAGACTCTGAGTGTCTGTAACATTCTTACTCCTTTATCATATTACTTGGAGACGGAAGACAACTCCTCCGGGATTGGTTTAGGTAAAGTGTCATGAAGGACTGTCAACAGGAATGTCCCACTTTTTCAGAATAGCAGGACCATCCTCGGGTGAAGGTATCACTGTGAAGGCGCTGTATCGCATTACAATAAGCTTAGTAGGAAAGCCCCATTTGTATTGCACATTTCCTTGGGTGGAATAGACGCCTTTTGGCCAGTGTCGCAGGAGAAATATACGGAAATAGCGCAGATTATCCAGGCACTAAGCTGTGGATGAGGAAGACAAAGCGGCTTGTAGAATGCGTTCTTTAATGTGAAAAAGTGGACCCCGAGCAGAGTGTGCTTGGATAGAGGCCTGTTTGGACTTTGGGAGTCTATGGATCCTATCAATAAGATGGTCAGCAGCAGAAGCCTTTGGTGGAAGTTTCTGAAAAGAGGACCGTGGCATAATCATAAAGCTCTGCATTTGTAACAGAATCCGGAACGCCCATTATTCTGATATTATTTCTCCGAGACCAGTCTTCTAAATCAATGACTTTATAACGAATAGAGACCAGGTCTTCCTGAAGGGTGTCATGTGCTGAAATCAGATCTTTGTGAGACGCAACAATCTCTTTCATCTTAGTCTGTATGAGTGCCAATCTCACTGATACTGGACCTCAAAGCTTGAATATTAGAGTTAAGTTCTGAGGTTATTTCAGTCCTTAAATCTAGATAACATAGAATGTATAGAGCGTAGAGTAACAGGACCATCTAGAGTGTCTTAAGATGTCTTCAGCCATTACAGCTGGGCTGTGCGTCTGACAAGAAGAAGCAGATGATGTTGTATCAGTCTCAGAAGGACCAACTGAATTTGAGGTACCAAACAGATGCACAGGTGGGGCCGATTTGGTACCTTCTTAACCTTTTTTGAAGGCATGGTAAGCTATCAGGTAAGGTAGATAAGAAACCCCTTAGTGAGGAGAGATCCAGAAAACACATCTAGATGGACTCAGGCCACGGACCTCTTATTTATTATTTTATATACTAACAAGTGTGGTACATCCCTGCAAAGGCAGATCCAATCTCTTTCTCATCAGACTCTGCTGTCTTCCCTGCACTCTCACTCAGATGTTTACTGTTGCCAGTAGCACACGTATGAGAAGCAGAAGTATGGCGGCAGCTGTATAGATTCTGATATGTCATTCTCTATATCATACTTATCGTACACACATCATCCTTATTACTATTGAGAGAATAGAGGTAAAACACTGATGATGGGGGTGTAAGAGTGGATTATAACCTAGCAGATGATGATGATTACAGGGTATCATATGGCGTATTGCATGTAAAGTACCTTGTTCCACACCTACTCTGCTGTAGCAATATACTTTATATAAGGGTTAGTAACACTTGTACAGGCTTACCAGCGTATGAGCACACACATAAAGGAATGCTTCCTTACCAATGCTTCCAGGAGTAACGTTAGGAGACATTTCTCTGACCCATTAGCTTATACGACTGATGTTATTGTTCAGCTAGAATCTCCAGTTCATACGATATGTTCCCCATCCATTGTTTTACATTGGTGCTGACATAGGACTTGCCGAGTGACTACATCTCCATTTATTCTTCATGGTTAGTTACCAGTACAAGAGAGAGATATATCTAAGTCTTATTATAATATTACATTTGTTATTGTGAGTGTTCTCAGGAGGGTGGACACAATGATAGTCTGAGACACAATATTATAAAGCCTTCATTAAAAATGATGTTTTATTATACACACACATTTACAATTAAGTGTCCCAGACAGTCGTCTTCTCCTATTGTTTACAAGATTAATATTGTTACAGAAAATGTCACATTTCCATAATGTATTTTATTTCCAGCAGATGGACACACAAGCAGGAATATCACAGAAGGACATCTAATGTTATCCCCGGATTGTGACATAAATGATAATGACAGTAGACAGGATTCTCCAGGAGATAACCCCATTACCCCAATTATACATCCAGCTCTATCAGCTGATCCCTCTGATCCTGGGAAATGTTCTCCTGATCACTCTGATATTGGTGCATCTGTTACAGCTCTGACAGTAGATATGGAGTTTCCCTGTTCTATAGATGCCAAATGTTTTATACAGAACACAAAGCTTATTATCCATCAGCCAGCTAAGGCAGGTAAGAGGCCCTTTCCATGTTCTGAGTGTGAGAAATGTTTTACACAGAAATCAGATCTTGTTAAACATCAGAGAAGTCACACCGGTGAGAGGCCATTTTCTTGCTCTGAGTGTGGGAAATGTTTTATCCAGAAATCACATCTTGTTATACATAACAGAAGTCACACAGGTGAGAAGCCATTTTCTTGCTCTGAGTGTGCGAAGTGTTTTATCCAGAAATCACATCTTGTTATACATCAGAGAAGTCACACAGGTGAGAGGCCATTTCCATGTTCTTAGTGTGGGAAATGTTTTGCACGGAAATCACATCTTGTTGCACGTCAGCAAAGTCACAAAGATGAGAAGCCATTTCCATGCTCTGAGTGTGGGACATGTTTTACACGGATATCACATCTTGTTACACATCAGAGAAGTCACACAGGTGAGAAACCATTTTCTTGCTCCGAGTGCGGGAAATGTTTTACACAGAAATCACATCTTGTTAAGCATCAGCGAAGTCACACAGGTGAGAATACATTTCCATGTTCTGAGTGTGGGAAATGTTTTACACATAAATCACATCTTGTTACACATCAGAGAAGTCACACAGGTGAGAAACTGTTTTCTTGCTCCGAGTGCGGGAAATGTTTTACACAGAAATCACATCTTGTTAATCATCAGCGAAGTCACACAGGTGAGAATACATTTCCATGTTCTGAGTGTGGGAAATGTTTTACACAGAAATCAGATCTTATTAAACATCAGAAAACTCACACAGGTGAGAAGCCATTTCCATGTTCTGAGTGTGGGAAATGTTTTGCACGCAAAGCAGATCTTGTTAAACATCAGAGAACTCACACAGGTGAGAAGCCATTTTCTTGCTCTAAATGCGGGAAATGTTTTACACAGAAATCAAATCTTGTTAAACATCAGCGAAGTCACACAGGTGAGAATCCATTTCCATGTTCTGAGTGTGGAAAATGTTTTGCATACAAATCAGATCTTGTTAAACATCAGAGAAGTCACACAGGTGAGAAGCCATTTTCTTGCTCTGAGTGTGGGAAATGTTTTACCTGGAAATCACAACTTTATACACATCTTCGAAGTCACACAGGTGAGAAGCCATTTCCATACTCTGAGAAGTAAATCAGCTCTTGTAGACATCAGTCAGGTGAGAAACCATTTTAATCTTCTGGGGTATACTTATTGCCATATGATGTTCTTCAAGATTCTTATCCTATCTCCTATGCTTTTTGCAATATACATGCTACCGCATGGTGAAATAATCAGACGTCATGTACTCATCTACCACTGCTATGAAGATGATCTGTCTTTTGCTCAGGGTACTGAGAACCCAGTACCAATCCTAAATGGTTGTCTAGTTGAGCTCCAGGTGTGGGTGAAGCCAGTTGGCTGTGACTCAGTCCTGGTGAAACAGGTCTATCATAAGATAGAAGCTCACCAACAAAGGGCAGGGCTACAGTTCAGCTTTGCAAACCAACCAGACTTACGCTTGGAGGTTCAGAGTTACAAAATGCGGATCATGTGTGGAATCTTGGTGTCCTGGATTGTGGAGTGAAACTTAGACATCACGTATCAGCCACAATCAGATCCTCATCTGAGGAACAGAGCCAGACTCCAGCACTTATTTCCCTCAGAAGATCTACCTACAGTCATACATACACTTGTATCATCACAAATAGACTACTGCAATGTCCTCTACCTGGATCTCCTAGCAATAGAATTGCACCGCTTGTAGCTTGTACAGATTGCAGCAGCCAGTCTGTTACCTAACCAGCCCGTTCCTGCCACATAACACCCATTCTCTACTCCCTTCACCGGCTGCCTGTAAGATGGTGACTCTATTACATAATCTTACTGACTCCCAATCCTACATGATCAGGATCCATGGTAACAGAAGCAGCTTCTGCCTCATTACTGCCCTGCTTTCTTACTTCCATCTGCAGATGAAGGACTCTTACCAGCAGTACCAAGAATCTCCAAGCAGTGCTGAGATGTCAGAGGGGGAGACAGAGTTGTGGCACTAGTGCTGTAGTGGGGCCTGCCGAAGGCACTGTCAGTGGGTAATATTGTCCTCAAGCAGTGCTGAGGTGTCGGGGGGAGACACAGTGGCTGGCAGTAGTGGGGGGAGACAGTGCGGGTGACAGTAGCCGCGGGGAGACAAGGTGGGTGGCAATAGTGGGGGGAGACAGGGTGGGTGGCAGTACTAGGGGGAGACAGGGCGGATGGCAATAGAGGAGGGAGACAGGGTGGTTAGTAGTAGTAGGGACTGCAGTAGGCAGTGACTCTGAGAATCTTGTCCCCAAGCAGAGCTAAGGTGTCAGGGAGGTGGGGCGGGTGGCAGTAGTGGGGGGGTGACAGTAGTGGGGGGAGACAGGGTGGGTTGCAGTAGTGGTGGGAGACTAGGTCGGTGGCAGTAGTGAGGGGAGACGGGACTGGCAGTAGTGGGAGAGACAGGACTGGCAGTAGTTGTGTGTGTTCTGTGTAATAATCCTGAAAGTAGTGCTGCTACCGATCTCATATCATTTGTAGTAACTTGGAAAAGATGAGATGTGAGGTGCACTCTGGAAGCTTATAGGGGGTTAATCAGAGATGATCGCAGATGTGACATCACAGCCCCCCGGAGAATGGTCCCGGCCCGCCCGCGTTCACACCTCAGGGATGCGACCGCAATGTGTGTCTGCGTGGCCGCTGCGCATGTGTATTTTGCCACCACCAGCAAACTGCTGCGGGCCGCTATTGCGGCTGGGTCTGAATGACCCCCATAGGCTTTTGGCTCCTGATATGTATCTGTTTTACTTACTTGCAATACTATAATGTAACTTGAATTGTTTCTGTGCTTTAAGGATATTTCTCATGTCCTAGAGGATACTGGGGTTCCATTTAGTACCGTGGGGGTATAGACTGGTTCACTAAGAGCCAAGGACACTTTAAGAGTTTAACACTGTGTGCTGGCTCCTCCCTCTATGCCCCTCCTACCAGACTCAGTTTAGTTTATGTGCCCGAAGGAGCCGGTCACAGCTAGGGGAGCTCCTAGGAGTTTTCTTAGTTTTATTGTGTTCTAGAGTTTGTTATTTTACAGGAGGCTGTTTGGCACCAGTCTGCCGGCTTCATGGGACTTAGGGGGGAGAATGGCCGAATTAATACAGAGTTAATGGCTCCATTACTCCACTGACAGGACACTGAGCTCCTGAGGGAAATGTCCGCAAGCCCCACTATGGCGACCGCACACTCCCGCAGCACGCCGCCACCCTTAACAGCCAGAAGACATGAAGAGTGGTAAGTACAGCGCTGGCGTCCCAGTTAGTGGGTCACCGGCGGGTATGGCGGCACAAGAGTGGGAGCACAGCTCTGGTTGCAGGCTGCGCTCCTGCAAGGTTCAGCAACATATTTTTCAGCGCTATGAGGGTTGTTCGGAGCCAGTAAGACTACCCTACACTGGTCTGACTGGGGCTGTATCCCACTCTCAGACATAATACCACAAGGCCAGTATAAACAAAAGGGCGGGAAGCCGCGCGCCATTACAGGGGGACGGGGTTTTCACTCAGGGCAGACCCAGCAGCTCACCAGCGCCATTTTCTCCCAGCAGATCTCACTACAGAATGCTGACAGGGAAGCGCTGCCCCTCCAGACAACTCCAGCATACCTCTGCGGTACCAGGGGGTTATAGAGGGGGGGAGTGTAATTAAATGGTACTGGCTGCCCTATTAAAGGTAGCTGGTCAGTGCCGGGCTTTTATCATAATATTAGGTAGATAGGGTGCTGTGTGGATGGTTCCTCATACTCTGTGACACTCCGAAGGTGCTGTGAGGGAAACTGACATTTTCCTGTGTGTGTGTGTGTGCGCATATATCTCACATTACCATGGCAAGGGACTGTGGGGGTCATTCCGAGTTGATCGCTCGCTAGCTAGTTTTAGCAGCCGTGCAAACGCTATGCCTCCGCCCACTTGGGAGTGTATTTTAGCTTGGCAGAAGTGCGAACGCATGTGCAGCCGAGTGCTGCAAAAACAGTTTGTGCAGTTTCTGAGTAGCTCTGAACCTACTCAGCACTAGCGATCACTTCAGCCTATTCGCGTCTGGATTTGACGTCATACACCCGCCCAGCCATGCCTGCGATTTTTCAGACATGCCTGCGTTTTTGCAAACACTCACTGAAAATGGTCAGTTGACACCCAGTAACGCCCCCTTTCTGGCAATCTTCTAGCAGCCTACTGTTAGGCGCCGGGGTCCGCTTGTCCGCGCGACCCGGTGCCTAGCAACTAGGGACGCCGTGCACGTACAGCCGCCGGCTCCCTAGCAACGCTAGACACAGGGCGCGCTGAAGCCGCACGGACCCTAGCAACGGGGACGCCACTGGCGGACCGCGTTCCCCGTTGCCGGGTTTTAGGATTTAATGCGTTCACCTGTTCTCTGGCATTTAGTCCAATCAGCCTCTAAACAGCTGATTGGAGGACTCCCTGTTAAGTACACTCCCAGGGCTTCTCACAGACGCCGGTAATAGCTTCCTGCATGCTGCCTTTGTTTGCTGAGAGTCTGTTTCCAGTCCTGCTGTATCCGGTCATTCCAGTCCTCTGAAGTCCTGTACTCGGGAGTTATCATCTCGTCCCTGGAGTCCTGACTGATCACCGTTTAACATCCAGTGGTGTTCGTGAGTCGCGGCTCTGCCGTGTGTAGCGGCTCGGCGGCTTTACCCTTTATATTTTGTGTTTGGAGCATTTGCGGAGGGTTCCGCTTCCACAGGTCCACTCTGGTATTCGGCGGTGCCGGGTAGGAGTATTGGACAAGTGGATTTTGGTTGTCCTTTTCCCTGGCGGTTTCTCCGCACATACTTTAGGTTTTTAGTTAGCTCGTAGCCCCTGGCCTGTTTGTTTAGTTAGAGGGCCTCTTGTTATCATCCTGTCTCGGATTTCCCTTTGTCTCTCACTAAGACCGGGGGGCATCGGAGTTGGTCAGACATAATCCGCCCTTCAAACGCGGCTGCCAAGGGCTCAAGAAACCATAGTCTCGCAAGGGATTTCTGACAGCACGGGTGAGACAACAGAGTTAGGGCGCCAGGGGCTATTCCCTTTTCCAGCATTCCGTTCCAGTGCTCCGGTCCTTGCCATAAGATCTCCTCTGACCAGGAGTGCTGGAATCATAACATTATTACCGGCCAAATCAAAAATTAAAATTAAACAGGGTTTAATTTTTTCATTTTCATTCAGTTTTGTTAAGGATTTTTGGCCTCATGAATCCGACTGGGTTAGGGCCGAATCCTGGTCAGCTCATAGTCAATCAGATACAAGAACTTACTCAGATGGTTCAGAAACTTTCTCTTCGGGTGAAGTCGCAGGAAGATCTTTTGCGAGCCTCCCCAAGGGTAGTCCCTGAACCAAAGATGCATTTGCCTGACCGTTTTTCTGGTGATAGAAAAGATTTTTTAATTTTAAAGAATCCTGTAAACTTTATTTTCGTTTAAGACCAACTGCCTCTGGTACTGAATCTCACGGGTTGGGATTATTATTTCTTTACTCCAGGGGGATCCTCAGACCTGGGCATTTGGTTTAAAGGCAGAGGATCCTGCGTTGTTCTCAGTAGACATTTTTTTTAAGTCTTTAGGGCTTTTGTACGATGACCCAGATAGAGAGGCGTCTGCTGAAAGTCAGCTGCGCGCTCTCAAACAAGGTAGAAATCCTGCAGAGGTTTATTGTACTGAATTTCGCCGTTGGTCAAACGACTGTGGCTGGAATGACCCAGCCCTGCGCAGTCAGTTTCGCCTCGGCTTATCAGAGTCTATAAAAGACAGTCTCCTCCAGTACCCCGCTCCTGAGACACTCGATAAACTCATGGAGCTTTCTATTAAGATTGATCGGCGTCTCAGAGAGCGGAGGGCTGAAAGAGGAGCACCTGTAAGATCAAGTCCGTGTTTATATTCCATTCCTGAAGACGTAGAGGAGCCCATGCAGATGGGTCTTTCTCGGCTGTCTCCTGAGGAAAGAGCCAGAAGGCAAAATTCTGGTCTTTGTCTGTACTGTGGGGGTAAGGGACATTTTGCTCGTAACTGTCCGAACAAGTTGGGAAACGCTTTGACCAGGTGAATTGTGAGGGGCTTCACCTAGGTCTGCAGCTTATCTCCTCGAATAACTCCCTTTTAGTCCCAGTTAAGGTTTCCTTTGGCAGCCTTAGTTCTTTGGTGTCGGCTTTTGTCGACAGTGGAGCTGCAGGAAACTTTATGGATTTAACTTGGGCTAAGGCCTTAGGCATTCCTCAGTTACCTTTGGGTAGGTGTGTCACCATGCATGGCTTAGATGGGAGTCTACTGTCCAATGGGGTTATTTCTCTCCGTACACCCCCTGTATTACTTACAGTAGGAGCTCTACATTCTGAAAAAATCGAGTTCTAGCTTACTCATTGCCCAGCAGTTACAGTTGTTCTGGGTCACCCTTGGCTGGCCTTTCATAATCCCACCATTGATTGGCGGTCAGGGGAGATTTCACAATGGGGTACTTTTTGTGCTAAGGAATGTATTACGTTTCCAGTCAGAGTAGCAGCTATCATTCCAGAACTCATTCCTGTGGAATACCAGGAGTTTGCTGATGTCTTTTCCAAAGGCAATGCGGACATTCTGCCTCCCCATCGGCCTTATGATTGTGCTATTGAGCTAATTCCTGGTGCCGCTTTGCCAAAGAGAAGACTATATGCATTATCCGGGCCAGAAACTGCGGCTATGAATGATTATGTTAAGGAGAGCCTAGAGAAAGGATTTATTAGACCATCAAAATCTCCTTTAAGTGCAGGCTTCTTCTTTGTGGAGAAAAAGGATGGCTCGCTTAGACCTTGCATTGACTTTAGAGCCCTGAATAAGATCTCAGTTAAAAACACTTATCCTTTGCCGCTGATTTCTGTACTCTTTGATCAGTTATGTTCGGCTGTGATTTTTTCTAAAATTGACCTTAGAGGAGCGTACAACCTCATCCGAATTAAATCTGGAGATGAGTGGAAGACGGCCTTCAGTACTCAGTCGGGTCACTACGAGTACCTAATGATGCCGTTCGACTTGTCTAATGCTCCAGCAGTTTTTCAAGACCTCATTAACGATGTGCTCTGTGACTTCCTAGGGAAATTCGTGGTCGTTTACTTAGACGACATCCTGATTTATTCTGAATTAATGGAACAACATGTTACCCAGGTGCGTCTGGTTCTTCAGAAGTTACGCGAGAATCATTTATATGCCAAACTGGAGAAGTGTGAGTTTCACGTCACGGAAGTATCTTTTTTAGGGTACATTATTTCCCCTCAGGGATTTTCCATGGAACCAAAGAAGCTCCAGGCCATCCTTAGTTGGGCGCAACCCACCAATTTAAAAGCAATTCAGCGCTTTTTAGGGTTTGCGAATTATTATAGGAGGTTCATTCATTCTTTTTCTGACCTGGTTGCTCCCATTGTAGCTCTGACAAAGAAAGACGCGGATCCTACCAACTGGTCGCGTGAAGCTGAGTTGTCCTTCCGGGCCTTGAAACAAGCTTTTGTCTCGGCTCCAGTCCTCAGACATCCCAATCCGGAATTGCCCTTTGTTGTGGAGGTTGATGCCTCGGAGGTTGGAGTGGGGGCTATCCTTTCTCAAAAGGATCCGGAGTCTCTGGAGTTACATCCTTGTGCCTTTATGTCCAGTAAATTCTCCTCCGCTGAATCCAACTATGACGTTGGTAATCGGGAGTTACTGGCGGTAAAGTGGGCTTTCGAGGAGTGGAGGCATTGGCTGGAGGGAGCAAAACATACTATTTCAGTATTGACTGACCATAAAAACCTGCAATACATCGAATCGGCTAAGCGGCTTAATGCCCGGCAGGCACGTTGGGCTTTATTTTTACTCGTTTCAAATTTATAATCACTTTCAGGCCTGGTTCCAAGAATACTAAGGCTGATGCCCTGTCACGCAGCTTTCTTCCGGTTCACAATAACAGTCCGGTTACTCCCATACTTCCATCTTCGGTCATCTGGGCAGGCCTCACACAAGATTTATTTACCCAGTTAAAACAGCTTCAACACCAAGCTCCTGGAAATACTCCTGCTGGTCGTCTTTACGTCCCTGAGTTTTTGAGAGCTACTGTTTTAACGGAATTCCATGATAACAAAGTTTCCGGGCATCCGGGAATCTCTAAGACTTTGGAGTTAGTCTCTCGCTCAGTATGGTGGCCTGGTCTTTCTAAAGACGTTAAGGAGTTTGTTTATTCATGTCAGGTTTGTGCACAGCATAAGGTTCCCCGTTCCTTGCCTATCGGGCAACTTATGCCCTTAAATGTTCCTCTCAGGCCATGGTCTCATATTTCCATGGATTTTGTGGTTGACATTCCCCTTTCAGCCGGATTCCGAGTCATATGGGTGGTAGTGGACCGTTTTAGCAAGATGGCTCATTTTATTGCTCTTCCCCGATTGCCTTCTGCCCAAGGGTTGGCAGTTTTGTTTCTCCGCCATGTTTTCAGACTTCATGGGTTGCCTACTGATATTGTTTCTGATCGGGGTCCACAATTCATTGCACAATTCTGGAAATGTTTTTGTGCCTCATTAAAGATGAAATTGTCATTAACATCCGGTTACCACCCACAATCCAACGGGCAAACCGAGCGAGTTAACCAATCATTGAAACAGTGTTTGCGCTTGTATTCAGCCAAACTCCAGAATGATTGGTTTCTTCCGTTGGCGGAGTTTGCTTACAATAATTCTTGTCATTCCTCCACTAAAGAGTCTCCATTCTTTTCAGTTTTTGGTTTTCACCCCAGAGCTAATTCTTTTTTTCATCATTCCTCAGTCTCCTCGCTAACCTTAACCTCCCATCTCAGAGCCATTTGGAAAAAAGTGCACCTTGCTCTCAGAAAAGCGGCCTTTGGAGAGAAGAAATTTTCTGACAGGCTCCGACGTCCTTGCACTTTTAGGTGGGAGATAGGGTATGGTTGTCGACTCGTAACATCAGGCTTCGAAAATCCTCGGCTAGATTGGGACCCAAATTTATTGGGCCATTTCTTATTATTAAAAGAGTCAACCCAGTTGCCTTTCGGTTACGTTTACCAAGATCTCTCAGGATTGGAAATACGTTTCATTGTTCCCTGTTGAAACAATACGTTTCTTCCAGTAGATTTCCTCGGAGGATCTCTCAGGGTAGATCTCCGGTGGATGTACAGGGACAACAGGAGTTCTTGGTGGAGAAGGTTCTCGATTCCAAATTGTCCCGGGGCCGGCTTTATTTTCTGGTTCACTGAAGAGGCTATGGTCCGGAGGAAAAGTCTTGGGCCCTGGATAAGAATCTTCATGCCCCGAGGATCAAGAGGGCATATTTTTGGGAATTTCCTCGGAAACCTGGCTTTAGGGGTTCCTTGACCCCTCCTCAAGGGGGGGGGTACTGTTAGGCGCCGGGGTCCACTTGTCCGTGCGACCCGGCACCTAGCAACTAGGGACGCCGTGCACGTACAGCCGCCGGCTCCCTAGCAACGCTAGACGCCGGGCGCGCTGAAGCCGCACGGACCCTAGCAACGGGGACGCCACTGGCGGACCGCGTTCCCCGTTGCTGGGTTTTAGGATTTAATGCGTTCACCTGTTCTCTGGCCGTGCAGCAAGGCAGCTGCATGGCATTTAGTCCAATCAGCTTCTAAACAGCTGATTGGAGGACTCCCTGTTAAGTACACTCCCAGGGCTTCTCACAGACGCCGGTAATAGCTTCCTGCATGCTGCCTTTGTTTGCTGAGAGTCCGTTTCCAGTCCTGCTGTATCCGATCATTCCAGTCCTCTGAAGTCCTGTACTCGGGAGTTATCATCTCGTCCCTGGAGTCCTGACTGATCACCGTTTAACATCCAGTGGTGTTCGTGAGTCGCGGCTCTGCCGCTTTACCCTTTATATTTTGTGTTTGGAGCATTTGCGGAGGGTTCCGCTTCCACAGGTCCACTCTGGTATTCGGCGGTGGCGGGTAGGAGTATTGGACAAGTGGATTTTGGTTGTCTTTTTCCTTGGCAGTTTCTCCGCACATACTTTAGGTTTTTAGTTAGCTCATAGCCCCTGGCCTGTTTGTTTAGTTAGAGGGCCTCTTGTTATCATCCTGTCTCGGATTTCCCTTTGTCTCTCACTAAGACCGGGGGGCATCGGAGTTGGGCAGACATAATCCGCCCTTCCAACGCGGCTGCCAAGGGCTCAAGAAACCATAGTCTCGCAAGGGATTTCTGACAGCACTGGTGAGACAACAGAGTTAGGGCGCCAGGGGCTATTGTTCTTTCCTGCTCCCTTTTCCCGCATTCCGTTCCAGTGCTCCGGTCCTTGCCATAAGTTCTCCTCTGACCAGGAGTGCTGGAATCATAACACCGCCAGTGCGAAGAAAAACTTTGCTAGAACCTGAGCACAACCACAAAGGGCTTTGTACCCATACGTCACATGTGCACAATGTGGGGCATACGCATGCGCAGGAATGCAGTTTTTCACCTGATCGCTGCGCTGCGAAAATCGACAGCGAGCGATCAACTTGGAATGACCCCGTGTGTCTTGTACTGCAGAGTGTTTATCTTCTCCAGGGGAGTCCCTGCTATGTACTCAAAACAGTACACCTTCTCAGGCTTCTGGGTCTGAACCCGTTTGGGTGGACTCCATAAGGGTATGATATCAAATATCTCTACCAGATTATCCCATACTGAGAAAGACGCGTCATTTTAGAGAGAGTCTGTGGAGGATCTGATGAATAGGGATACAGCCCCCACAACTGCGCCTCTCACCCCACCCACGTATCCACAAAAGTGTACACTGGCCCAGATAATGCATGCTGACACTGATACAGACGCCTCATATACAGGGGATGGTGAGGTGGATCTGGGGGGGAGATGCAGCTCCTGCCCGAGGGGTACAAGCTATGATTGAGGCCATTAGGGATATTTTGCAGATAACCGAGAAGGTTCCTGTTCAGGAAGAGGAATCTTATTTTAATGTAAAAAAGAAATCCTCGGTTACCTTCCCTGCATCAAAGGAGTTAAACTCCCTATTTGAAGGAACCTGGGAAAACCCAGAGAAAAAAAATCCAATTCCCTAAAAGGCTGCTCATTTCTTTCCCTTTCCCTCAGGAGTATAGGAAGAATTGGGAAAACCCACCTATTGTGGATGCCTCTGTGTCTAGATTGTCAAAAAAGGTTGTTTTACCTGTCCCTGGTACAGCCTCCTTAAAGGAGCCGGCTGACCGCAAGATTGAGACTACGCTCAAAACACTATACACTGCTACAGGAATGGCTCACAGACCCACTATTGCTTGTGCGTGGATTTCTAGGGCCATAGTAAAGTGGTCAGGCACCTTACTAGATGATTTAGATTTCATGAATAGGAGTGACATTGACATGTTTTTACATCACATACAGGATTCTGCAGGCTTCATGGTGGAGGCCATGAAGGAAATTGGCCTGCTTAATGCAAGGGCCACAACTATGGCAGTTTCGGCATGCAGGGGACTGTGGCTTCGCCAATGGACTGTGGACACAGAATCCAAGAAAAGTGTGGAGATCCTGCCCTTCACAGGTGAGGCCCTGTTTGGGGACACACTGGATATGTGGATATCCAAGGCAGCTGCAGGTAAGTCGACATAGGTTAAAAGATTTCAGTCACATCTGGGCGACATCATGCCTAGACCCCTGGGTAAAAGATATTATTGACCAGGGGTACAGACTGGAGTTTCAAGAACTCCCACCTCACAGATTCATCAAATCAGGCTTACCAGCTTCTCAGGAAGACAGTACAATCCTGCAGAAGGCTATTAAAAAATTGGTACAAACACAAGTCATTGTTCCAGTTCCACCACAACTACAGAACAGTGGTTATTACTCCAATCTGTTTGTGGTACCGAAACCGGACGGTTCGTTCAGACCGATATTGAACCTAAAATCCTTGAACCCTTACTTGTGGGTATTCAAATTCAAGATGGAGTCTCTGATAGCGGTAATCTCAGGTCTGGAGGAGAGGGAATTCCTAATATCCCTTGATATCAAGGATACACACCTTCACATTCCGATCTGGCCGCCTCACCAGACTTATCGAAGGTTTGCACTACAGGACTGTCACTATCAGTTCCAGGCACTGCCATTTGGCCTCTACAGCACTGAGGGTGTTCACCAATGTCATGGAAGAGCTGATGCTCCTCCGCAAGCAGTGAGTGAACATAATTACATATCTGGATGATTTACTGATAAAAGCATCTTCCAAGGAGTGGTTATTGCAGAGTACTACTCTTTCAACTCATCTACTTCAGGATCATGGATGGATTCTGAACCTTCCAAAATCACATTTGGAGCCGACAATGAGACTTCCCTTCTTGGGGATGATACTCGACATGGAAGTTCAGAGGGTGTTTCTTCCATTGGAAAAAGCGTTGGTGATCCAGTCAATGGTCCGGGATCTCCTGAATCCAGCCCGGGTATCGGTTCATTAGTGCATTTGCCTTCTGGTGGAAGATGGTAGCCTCCTATGAGTCACTGCAGTACGGAAGATTCCATGCAAGATTCTTCCAGCTGGATCTCCTGGACAAGTGGTCCAGATAAAATCTTCACATGCACCAGCAGATACGCCTGTCGCCAAAAGCCAGAATTTCTCTTCTCTGGTGGCTGCAGACTTCTCACCTGATCGAAGGCCGCAGGTTCGGGATTCAAAATTGGATTCTTCTACCCACAGATGCAAGTCTTAGAGGTTGGGGAGCAGTCACCCAGGGGGAAAACTTCTAAGGAAAGTGGTCAAGACAGGAAGCCATCCTTCCAATAAACATTCTGGAACTAAGGGCCGTATACAATGCCCTTCTACAAGCGGCACATCTTCTGTGAGATCAAGCCATTCAGGTTCAGTCAGACAATGTAACAGTGGTGTCCTACATAAACAGACAGGGCGGAACGAAGAGCAGAGCTGCACTGTCAGAGGTAGCAAGAATTATTCTCTAGGCAGAAAGACATGCATTGGCGTTGTCAGCAATCTTCATTCCGGGAGTGGACTACTGGGAAGCAGACTTTCTCAGCAGACACGATCTCCATCCAGGAGAGTGGGACTTCCACCCGGAGGTCTTCGCGGAGGTAACAAGCAGGTGGGGAGTACCTCAGATAGACATGATGGCCTCTCGTCTCAACAAGAAGCTCAATAAAGGTCCACATTTCAGCCTTGTCCATTTTCTTCCAGAAACAATTGGCTGTTCTCCCTTAGGCTCAGACATAAGGGGTTCTGCACATCCAACCGCCCTTTGTGTTTCCTACGACACCTTGGGATTTTAATGTGGTGTTACAGTTCCTGCAATCAGATTGGTTTCAGCCTTTACAGGAGGTAGACGTAAAGTTTCTTACGTGAAAGGCTGTCACACTGTTGGCCTTGGCATCAGCAAGACGTGTGTCAGAATTGGGGGCATTGTCGCACAAAAGCCCCTACTTGGTTTTTATGAGGATAGAGCTGAGCTCAGAACGCGTCAGCAGTTTCTTCCTAAGGTCGTGTCTGCATTTCATATCAACCAACCTATTGTGGTGCCAGTGGCTACTGACACCTCAGCTTCTTCAAAGTCATTGGATGTTGTGAGAGCTTTGAAGATATATGTGAAGCGGACAGCTCGTCACAGGAAATCGGACGCGCTGTTTGTCCTTTATGATCCCAATAAGATTGGGTGTCCTGCTTCTAAGCAGACAATTGCTCACTGGATCAGGTGTACTATCCAGCATGCTTATTCCATGGCAGGATTGCCGGTTCCAAGATCTGTATAGTCCCACTCTACTCATTCAGTTCTTCGTTTCTTCCTGGGCAGCTGCCCGGGGTGTCTCGGCTCTACAGGTTTTCCGAGCAGCTACTTGGTCAGGTTCAAACACGTTTGCTAAGTTCTACAAGTTCGATTCTTTGACCAAACGTTAGGTCCTCAGGCCAATCAGTTCTGCTGGACCCTCAGCATTCTCCCTCCCATACAGGGAGCTTTGGTACATCCCCATGGTACTAAATGGAACCCCAGTATCCTCTAGGACGTAAAAGAAAATAGGATTTTATTTACCTACCGGTAAATCCTTTTCACATAGTCTGTAGAGCAGTGTTTCCCAACCACGGTCCTCAAGGCATACTAACAGTCCTGGTTTTAGTGATATCCAGGCTTGAACACAGGTGACTTAATTAGCTCAGTTATTTTAATTTCTCTAACGTCCTAGAGGATGCTGGGGACTCCGTAAGGACCATGGGGAATAGACAGGCTCCGCAGGAGATAGGGCACTTTAAGAAATACTTTGGATACTGGGTGTGCACTGGCTCCTTCCTCTATGCCCCTCCTCCAGTTTTACACTGTGCCCAGAGGAGAATGGGTGCACTGCAGGGAGCTCTCCTGAGCTTCCTGCTTAGAAAGCATTTTTGTTAGGATTTTTTCTCTTTTTCAGGGAGCACTGCTGGCAACAGGCTCCCTGCATCGAGGGACTGGGGAGAGAGGAGCAGACCTACTTAAATGATAGGCTCTGCTTCCTTGGCTACTGGACACCATTAGCTCCAGAGGGGGTGAACACAGGTTCGTCCTGGGCGTTCACTCCCAGAGCCGCGCCGCTGTTCTCTTTACAGAGCAGAAGAAACGAAGACAGAAGACGTCTCAGGCGGCAGAAGCCTTCGGTGCTTCACAGAGGTAACGCACAGCACTGCAGCTGTGCGTCATTGCTCCATACACCTCACACACTACGGTCACTGTAAGGGTGCAGGGCGCAGGGGGGGCGCCCTGGGCAGCAATATAACACCTCTCCTATGGCAAAAAGTATATATACATGTACAGGGGTTCACTACGTCTGGCCGGCGGTCGGGCTCCCGGCGCCCAGCATACCGGCGCCGGGAGCCCGACCGCCGGCTGACCGACAGTGTGGCGAGCGCAAATGAGCCCCTTGCGGGCTCGCTGCGCTCGCCACGCTACGGGCACGGTGGCGCGCTATGCGCGCCACACTATTTTATTCTCCCTCTATGGGGGTCGTGGACCCCCACGAGGGAAAATAAGTGTCGGTATGCCGGCGGTCGGGCTCCCGGCGCCGGTATACTGAGCGCCGGGAGCCCGACCGTCGGCACACAGAATGCCACCCCATGTACAGGTGTGCACTGTACATATATATAAAAGAGCCCCCGCCTTTTTTTCATAAGTTTGAGCGGGACAGAAGCCTGCCGCCGAGGGGGCAGGGCTTCTCCCTCAGCACTCACAAGCGCCATTTTCTCTCCACAGCACCGCTGAGAGGAAGCTCCCCAGACTCTCCCCTGCTTTACACACGGTGAAAGGGGGTTTGAAAGTAGAGGGGGGGCACATTATTGGTGTTTTATACATTTCACAGCGCTACTGGGAAAAACATTCTGTGTTTGTCTCCAGGGGTATATTGCGCTGGGGTGTGTGCTGGCATACTCTCTCTGTCTCTCCAAAGGGCCTAAGGGGGAACCTCTCTTCAGAAAAGAGATTCCCTGTGTGTGTGAAGTGTGTCGGTACGTGTGTGTCGACATGTTTGATTTGGAAGGCTCATCTAAAGAGGAGGGGGAACGTATGATTGTTAGGTCGCCGTCGGCAACGCCGACACCGGACTGGGTGGATATGTGGAATGTCTTGAATGCAAATGTAAATTTACTGCATAAAAGAATAGACAAGGCTGAAGCTAGGGATCAGTCAGGTAGCCAGTCCATACCTGTCCCTGTGGCACCAGGTCCTTTGGGGTCTCAAAAACGCACAATATGCCAGATCACTGACACAGATACCGACACAGATACTGACTCTAGTGTCGACTATGAGGATGCAAAATTACAGCCAAAGGTGGCGAAAGGTATTCGTTACATGATTATGGCCATTAAAGAGGTTTTGCATATCACTGAGTAACCCCCTGTCCCTGACACGAGGGTACACATGTATAAAGGGAAAAAGCCTGAAGTCACCTTTCCGTCCTCATTTGATCTAAGCGACTTGTGCGAAAAGGCTTGGGAATCTCCAGATAGGAGACTACAAGTTCCCAAAAGGATTCTCATTGCGTATCCCTTTCCACAAAAGGACAGGATACGATGGGAATCTTCGCCGAAGGTAGACAAGGCACTGACACGCTTATCCAAGAAGGTGGCACTGCCTTCTCAGGATACAGCTTCCCTCAAGGATCCTGCTGATCGTAAGCAGGAGGTTACCATGAAGCACATTTACACACATTCCGGTACTATCGTTAGACCGGCCATGGCATCGGCTTAGGTTTGTAGTGCTGTCGCAGCATGGACAGATTCCTTATCTACGGAACTTGACACCCTAGATTAGGATACCATTCTAATGACCCTAGAGCATATCAAAGATGCTGCTTTTTTTATGAGGGATGCTCAAAGAGACATTTGTTTACTAAGCTCCAAAATAAATGCTATGTCTATTTCTGCTAGGTGACTCTTGTGGACCCGACAGTGGATGGGGGATGCCGATTCAAAGCGGCATATGGAGTCGTTGCCTTACAAGGGGGAGGAGTTGTTTGGAGAAGGCCTCTCTGACCTTGTCTCTACTGCTACGGCCGGTAAATCGAATTTCTTACCTTATGTCCCCCCGCAGCATACTAAAAAGGCACCTGATTATCAAATGCAGTCCTTTCGTTCCCATAAAAGCAAGAAGGTACGGGGATTGTCCTTCCTTGCCAGAGGAAAAGGCAAGGGAAAAAAGCTGCATGCAGCTAGTTCCCAGGAGCAGAAGTCCTCCCCTACATCTGCAAAGTCCACCGCATGACGCTGGGGCTTCCCGGGGGGAGTCAGCTCAAGTGGGGGAACGTCTTCGATTTTTCAACCAGGTCTGGGTTCACTCACAGGTGGATCCCTGGGCCATAGAGATTGTTTCTCAGGTATACGGGCTGGAATTCGAAGACGTGCCTCCTCGCCGGTTTTTCAAATCGGCTCTGCCAGCTTCCCCATCAGAGAGGGAGTTAGTGTTGACTGCAATTTAAAAATTGTATCTTCAACAGGTGATAGTCAAAGTTCCCCTTCTCCAGCAAGGAAAGGGGTATTACTCAACCCTGTTTGTGGTCCCGAAACCAGACGGTTCGGTCAGGCCCATTTTGAATCTAAAATCTCTGAACTTGTACTTGAAAAAGTTCAAGATGGAATCGCTCAGAGCGGTCATCGCCAGCCTGGAGGGGAGGGGGGAATTGGATGGTGTCCCTGGACATAAAGGATGCATACCTTCATGTTCCGATTTTCCCTCCTCACCAGGCATTCCTGAGATTTGCAGTACAGGACTGTCATTTACCAATTTCAGACGTTGCCATTTGGGCTTTCCACAGCCCCGAGAATTTTCACCAAGGTAATGGCGGAAATGATGGTGCTCCTGCGCAAGCAGGGGGTCACAATTATCCCATACTTGGACGATCTCCTCATAATGGCGAGATCTCGGGAGAAGTTGCTGGACAGCGTGTCGCTGTCGGTGAGAATGTTGCAAAGGCACGGCTGGATTCTCAATATACCGAAGTCCCAGCTAGTCCCGACAACGCGTCTGACCTTTCTGGGCCTGATTCTAGACACAGACCAGAAAAAGGTTTTTATTCCGACGGAAAAGGCTCAGGAGGTCATGGCCCTAGTCAGTAACCTATTAAAGCTAAAAAAGGTTTCAGTGCATCACTGCACGCGTGTCCTGGGGAAGATGGTGGCATCGTACAAGGCCATCCCCTTCGGAGGGTTCCATGCGAGGACCTTTCAATGGGATTTACTGGACAAATGGTCCGGGTCCCATTTACAAATGTATCAAAGGATCACCCTGTCTTCCAGAGTATCTCTCCTGTGGTGGCTGCACAGTGCTCACCTCCTAGAAGGCCGCAAGTTCGGAATTCAGGACTGGATCCTGGTGACCACGGACGCAAGCCTCCGAGGTTGGGGAGCAGTCACACTGGGAAGAAATTTCCAAGGTCTCTGGTCAAATCTAGAGACTTGTCTCCACATCAACGTCCTGGAGTTGAGGGCCATATACAACGCCCTACGCCAAGCGGAGGCATTGCTTCGGAACAAACCGGTTCTGATTCAGTCGGACAATGTCACAGCAGTGGCTCATGTAAACCGCCAAGGCGGCACAAGGAGCAGAGTGGCCATGGCAGAAATGACCAGGATTCTTCGCTGGGCGGAAGGCCATGTAAGCGCCCTAGCAGCAGTATTCATCCCAGGGGTGGACAACTGGGAAGCGGACTTCCTCAGCAGACACGACCTGCATCCGGGAGAGTGGGGAGTTCATCCAGAAGTCTTCGCACAGATCGTTGGTCGGTGGGGACTGCCTCAGATAGACATGATGGCGTCCCATCTCAACAAAAAGCTAAAGCAGTATTGCGCCAGGTCAAGAGACCCTCAGGCGGTAGCAGTGGACGCTCTAGTGACACCTTGGGTGTTCAGGTCGGTCTATGTGTTTCCTCCTCTGCCTCTCATACACAAGGTGTTGAGAATAATAAGACTAAGCAGAGTCAGAACAATCCTCATTGTTCCAGATTGGCCACAAAGGACTTGGTGTCCGGATCTGCAAGAGTTGCTCACAGAAGATCCGTGGCCTCTTCCTCTAAGACAGGACCTTCTGCAGCAGGGGCACTGTCTGTTCCAAGACTTACCGCGGCTGCGTTTGACGGCATGACGGTTGAACGCCGGATCCTAGCGAAAAAAGGTATTCCGGAGGAGGTCATTCCTACACTAATAAAGGCTAGGAAGGATCTGACATTGAAACATTATCACCATATATGGCGAAAATATGTTTTTTGGTGTGAGGCCAGGGCTGCTCCTACGGAGGACTTCCATTTGGGTCGTCTGCTTCACTTCCTGCAAACAGGAGTGGATTTGGGAGAAATTTCAACCTTGTCCATTTTATTTCAAAAAGAATTGGCTTCTCTTCCTGAAGTACAGACATTCGTGAAGGGGGTGTTGCATAATCAGCCTCCTTTTGTACCTCCAGTGGCGCCGTGGGATCTTTCTGTGGTATTTAGTTTCCTCAGGTCACCTTGGTTTGAGCTACTCAAAACAGTGGAGTTGAAATATCTCACTTGGAAAGTGGTCATGTTGTTGGCCTTGGCTTCGGCAATGCGTGTTTCGGAATTGGCAGCTTTATCACATAAAAGTCCCTGCCCTGGTTTTTCACGTGGATAGGGCAGAGTTGAGGACGCGTCCTCAGTTTCTGCCAAAAGTGGTCTCATCTTTTCATATGAACCAACCTATTGTCGTGCCTGTGGCTACACGGGACTTGGAGGATTCCGAGTCCCTGGATGTAGTCAGGGCTTTGAAGATTTATATGACCAGAACGGCTAGGATCAGGAAGACTGAAGCTCTGTTTGTTCTGTATGCAGACAACAAAGTTGGCGCTCCTGTTTCAAAGCAGACTATTGCTCGCTGGATCTGTAACACGATTCAGCAGGCGCATTCTACGGCATGATTGCCATTGCCTAAATCGGTTAGGGCCCATTCCACTAGGAAGGGGGGCTCTTCTTGGGCGGCTGCCCGAGGGATCTCGGCACTACAACTATGCCGAGCTGCTACTTGGTCGGGGTCAAACACCTTTGCAAAGTTCTATAAGTTTGATACCCTGGCTGAGAAGGACCTCCTGTTTGCTCAATCGGTGCTGCAGAGTCATCCGCACTCTCCTGCCCGTTTGGGAGCTTTGGTATAATCCCCATGGTTCTTACGGAGTCCCCAGCATCCTCTAGGACGTAAGAGAAAATTAGATTTTACTTACCGGTAATTCTATTTCTCGTAGTCCGTAGAGGATGCTGGGTGCCCGTCCCAAGTGCGGACTTCTTCTGCAAGACTTGTATATAGTTATTGCTTACATAAGGGTTATGTTATAGTTGCATCGGTCTTGCGCTGATGATATGTTGTTGTTCATGCTGTTAGCTGGGTAGTTTATCACAGGTTATACAGTGTGATTGGTGTGGCTGGTATGAATCTTGCCCTTGGATTAACTAAAATCCTTTCCTCGTACTGTCCGTCGCCTCTGGGCACAGTTTCCCTAACTGAGGTCTGGAGGAGGGGCATAGAGGGAGGAGCCAGTGCACACCCAGAATCCAAAGTCTTCCTTAAAGTGCCCTATCTCCTGCGGAGCCCGTCTATTCCCCATGGTCCTTACGGAGTCCCCAGCATTCTCTACGGACTACGAGAAATAGATTTACCGGTAAGTAAAATCTTATTTTAACCATCTATGCTGAAGCCTGGATATCACTAAAACCTGCACTGTTGGTGTGCCTTGAGGGCCGCGGTTGGGAATGCCTGCTGTAGAGGATACTGGGCGACCGCCCAGTGCTTCGTATTCCTGCATAGTTACGTGGGTAAGTATTGGTTCAGCTGTTGCTGTTCATGTTTCATGATTTGTTGGCATGGTTTTCCTTTGGTCATGTGTGTTCTGGTTCAAATCTCACCACTGTCTGTGTGAATCCTGTTCTCGAAGTATGTCCGTCTCCTTGGGCACAGTTTCTAGACTGAGTCTGGTAAGAGGGGCATAGAGGGAGGAGCCAGCCCACACTATTAAACTCCTAAAGTGCCCATGGCTCCTAGTGGACCCGTCTATACCCCATGGTACTAAATAGAACCCCAGTATCCTCTAGGGACTACGAGAAAAGGATTTACTGGTACGTAATTAAAATCTTATTTTTATCCATGTTGAGCAGAGTAAAGTATTTCAGTTTAAAATATGGAGAAAAATCTGTGTATTAAATATATGAAATAAAGTCGTTTAAAAACAAAAGATTTACGTTGAGTCTTTTTATGTGTCTGTGTATTATCTTATTATCAGATAATTGTCGCTATGGTGACAGAAACAATTTCCTGTTACTGTGTCACTTGTGTTGTTACTTTTGTGTCCACATAATATCAGTGTTGCTGTGTATAAATATCCCGTCTGGTGTGTAAAGGTGGGTACACACGCTGCCATTGTGACTGTGCGATTTCCCTTGAACTGTCCGGAGCCCAGAACCACCAATAGTGACTGTATGTACCTGTGATTGTGGCTATGTGTGATTGTGACATATCATGTGAATAGTGGATGACATTACAGGGGGGGTCTCTTTCTGTGTAACTAAATAGTGGCAGACATTTATATCCGAGCATTATGTGGAGTGGGGGCAGTGGCCTGTCAGGAAGCTGAAATTATATCATGTGACTTCCTCTGGTTTCCATATTCCGCAGCCCTTGGATGGGGGGAGCAGCCTCGGGCTGCACCCCTGGCCCTTGGGTGGCTGGAGGGGGGACCCCTTGATTGACGGGATCCCCACTCCTCCAGGGTACCCTGGCCAGGGGTAACTAGTTGGGGATTTTATGCCACGGCCGCAGGGACCGATATAAAAGTGTCCCCCGGCTGTGGCATTATCTTTCCAGCTAGTGGAGCCCGGCACTGGTCTTTTGTCCCCCATATTTCTCTATCGTCCTAAGTGGATGCTGGGGTTCCTGAAAGGACCATGGGGAATAGCGGCTCCGCAGGAGACAGGGCACAAAAGTAAAGCTTTTACAGGTCAGGTGGTGTGTACTGGCTCCTCCCCCTATGACCCTCCTCCAGACTCCAGTTAGATTTTTGTGCCCGGCCGAGAAGGGTGCAATTCTAGGTGGCTCTCATAAAGAGCTGCTTAGAGAGTTTAGCTTAGGTTTTTTATTTTACAGTGATTCCTGCTGGCAACAGGATCACTGCAACGAGGGACAGAGGGGAGAAGAAGTGAACTCACCTGCGTGCAGGATGGATTGGCTTCTTGGCTACTGGACATGAAGCTCCAGAGGGACGATCACAGGTACAGCCTGGATGGTCACCGGAGCCACGCCGCCGGCCCCCTCACAGATGCTGAAGCAAGAAGAGGTCCAGAATCGGCGGCTGAAGACTCCTGCAGTCTTCTTAAGGTAGCGCACAGCACTGCAGCTGTGCGCCATTTTCCTCTCAGCACACTTCACACGGCAGTCACTGAGGGTGCAGGGCGCTGGGGGGGGGCGCCCTGGGAGGCAAATGAAAACCTTTAAAAAGGCTAAAAATACCTCACATATAGCCCCAGAGGCTATATGGAGATATTTACCCCTGCCTAAATGTACTAAATAGCGGGAGACGAGCCCGCCGAAAAAGGGGCGGGGCCTATCTCCTCAGCACACGGCGCCATTTTCTGTCACAGCTCCGCTGGTCAGGAAGGCTCCCAGGTCTCTCCCCTGCACTGCACTACAGAAACAGGGTATAACAGAGAGGGGGGGCAAAATAAATGGCAATATATTAATATAAAAGCAGCTATAAGGGAGCACTTAATCATAAGGCTATCCCTTTCATATATAGCGCTTTTTGGTGTGTGCTGGCAGACTCTCCCTCTGTCTCCCCAAAGGGCTAGTGGGTCCTGTCTTCGTATAGAGCATTCCCTGTGTGTCTGCTGTGTGTCGGTACGTGTGTGTCGACATGTATGAGGACGTTATTGGTGTGGAGGCGGAGCAATTGCCAAATATGAGGATGTCACCTCCTAGGGGGTCGACACCAGAATGGATGCCTTTATTTGTGGAATTACGGGATAGCGTCAACTCGCTTAAGCAGTTGTTTGCCGACATGAGGCGGCCGGACACTCAATTAGTGCCTGTCCAGGCGCCTCAAACACCGTCAGGGGCTGTAAAACGCCCTTTGCCTCAGTCGGTCGACACAGACCCAGACACAGGCACTGATTCCAGTGGTGAAGGTGACGAATCAACCGTATTTTCCAGTAGGGCCACACGTTATATGATTTTGGCAATAAAGGAGATGTTACATTTAGCTGATACTACAGGTACCACTAAACAGGGTATTATGTGGGGTGTGAAAAAACTACCAGTAGTTTTTCCCGAATCAGAAGAATTAAATGACGTGTGTGATGAAGCGTGGGGTGCCCCGATAAAAAACTGCTAATTTCAAAGAAGTTATTGGCTTTATACCCTTTCCCGCCAGAGGTTAGGGAGCGCTGGGAAACACCTCCTAGGGTGGACAAAGCGCTAACACGCTTATCAAAACAAGTGGCGTTACCCTCTCCTGAGACGGACGCACTTAAAAGATCCATCAGATAGGAGGATGGAAAATATCCAAAAAGGTATATACACACATGCAGGTGTTATACTACGACCAGCTATTGCGACTGCCTGGATGTGCAGTGCTGGGGTAGTTTGGTCAGAGTCCCTGATCGAAAATATTGATACCCTGGACAGGGACAATATTTTACTGTCGTTAGAACAAATAAAGGATGCATTTCTTTATATGCGTGATGCACAGAGAGATATCTGCACACTGGCATCACGGGTAAGTGCTATGTCCATTTAGGCCAGAAGAGCTTTATGGACACGACAGTGGACAGGCGATGCGTAGAGGAGTTATTTGGGGTCGGTCTATCGGATTTGGTGGCCACGGCTACGGCCGGGAAATCCACCTTTCTACCTCAAGTCACTCCCCAACAGAAAAAGGCACCGACCTTTCAACCGCAGCCCTTTCGTTCCTTTAAAAATAAGAGAGCAAAGGGCTATTCATATCTGCCACGAGGCAGAGGACGAGGGAAGAGACAGCAACAGGCAGCTCCTTCCCAGGAACAGAAGCCCTCCCCGGCTTCTACAAAAGCCTCAGCATGACGCTGGGGCTTCGCAAGCGGACTCGGGGGCGGTAGGCGGTCGTCTCAAGAATTACAGCGCGCAGTGGGCTCACTCGCAGGTAAATCCCTGGATCCTGCAGATAATATCTCAGGGGTACAGGTTGAAATTAGAGACAGAGCCACCTCGCCGTTTCCTGAAGTCTGCTTTACCAACGTCCCCCTCAGAAAGGGAGACGGTTTTGGAAGCCATTCACAAGCTGTATTCTCAGCAGGTGATAGTCAAGGTACCTCTTCTACAACAAGGGAAGGGGTATTATTCCACTCTTTTTGTGGTACCGAAGCCGGATGGTTCGGTAAGGCCTATTCTAAATCTGAAGTCCTTGAACCTGTACATAAAGAAGTTCAAGTTCAAGATGGAGTCACTCAGAGCAGTGATAGCGAACCTGGAAGAAGGGGACTTTATGGTATCCTTGGACATCAAGGATGCGTATCTCCACGTTCCAATTACCCCTCACACCAGGGGTACCTCAGGTTCGTTGTACAAAACTGTCACTATCAGTTTCAGACGCTGCCGTTTGGTTTGTCCACGGCACCTCGGGTCTTTACAAAGGTAATGGCCGAGATAATATTTCTTCTTCGAAGAAAAGGCGTATTAATTATCCCATACTTGGACGATCTCCTAATAAGGGCAAGGTCCAGAGAACAGCTAGAGATGGGTTTAGCACTATCTCAAGAGGTGCTAAAGCAGCACAGATGGATTCTGAATATTCCAAAATCCCAATTAATGCCGACAACTCGTCTGCTGTTCCTGGGGATGATTCTGGACACAGTTCAGAAAAAGGTTTTTCTTCCCGAGGAAAAAGCCAAGGAGTTATCTGACCTGGTCAGGAACCTCCTAAAACCAGGAAAGGTGTCTGTACATCAATGCACAAGAGTCCTGGGAAAAAATGGTAGCTTCTTACGAAGCAATCCCATTCGGCAGATTCCATGCAAAGGGATCTGTTGGACAAATGGTCAGGGTCGCATCTTCAGATGCACCTGCGGATAACCCTGTCGCCGAGGACAAGGGTATCCCTTCTGTGGTGGTTGCAGGAGGCTCATCTATTGGAGGGCCGCAGATTCGGCATACAGGATTGAATCCTGGTGACCACGGATGCCAGCCTGAGAGGCTGGGGAGCAGTCACACAGGGAAGAAATTTCCAGGGAGTGTGGTCGAGCCTGGAAAAGTCTCTTCACATAAGCATTCTGGAGCTAAGAGCAATCTACAATGCTCTAAGCCAGGCGGAACCTCTGCTTCAAGAAAGACCGGTGTTGATCCAGTCGGACAACATCACGACAGTCGCCCATGTAAACAGACAGGGCGGCACAAGAAGCAGGAGGGCAATGGCAGAAGCTGCCAGGATCCTTCGCTGGGCGGAGAATCACGTGATAGCACTGTCAGCAGTATTCATCCCGGGAGTGGACAACTGGGAAGCAGACTTCCTCAGCAGACACGACCTTCACCCGGGAGAGTGGGGACTTCATCCAGAAGTTTTCCACATGCTATTAAACCGTTGGGTAAAACCAATGGTGGACATGATGGCGTCTCGCCTCAACAAAACACTGGACAGGTATTGCGCCAGGTCAAGAGATCCGCAGGCAATAGCTGTGGACGCGCTGGTAACACCTTGGGTGTACCAGTCAGTATATGTGTTTCCTCCTCTGCCTCTCATACCAAAGGTATTGAGGATTATACGGCAAAGAGGAGTAAGTCTAGTGGCTCCGGATTGGCCAAGAAGGACTTGGTACCCGGAACTTCAAGAGATGGTCACGGACGATCCGTGGCCTCTACCTCTGAAGAAGGGACCTGCTTCAGCAGGGTCCTTGTCTTTTTCAAGACTTACCGCGGCTGCGTTTGACGGCATGGCGTTTGAATGCCAGATCCTAAAAGGAAAAGGCATTCCAGAAGAAGAAGTCATTCCTACCTTCATAAAGGCAAGGAAGGAAGTCACCGCGAAGCATTATCACCGTATTAGGCGAAAATATGTTGCGTGGTGCGAGCAGCGGAGTGCTCCGATGGAGGAATCTCAGCTGGGTCGTTTCCTACATTCCCTGCAATCAGGATTGTCTATGGGTCTCAAATTGGGATCTATTAAGGTTCAAATTTCGGCCCTATCAATATTCTTCCAAAAAGAATTGGCCTCAGTTCCTGAGGTCCAGATTTTTATAAAAGGAGTACTGCATATACAGCCTCCTGTGGTGCCTAAGGTGGCACCGTGGGATCTAAATGTAGTTTTAGATTTCCTCAAATCCAATTGGTTTGAACCACTAAAGAATGTGGATTTGAAATATCTCACATGGAAAGTGACTATGTTACTGGCCCTGGCTTCGGCCGGGAGAGTATCTGAACTGGCGGCTTTATCTTATAAAAGCCCTTATTTAATTTTCCATTCGACATAGGGCAGAGCTGCGGACGCGTCCGCATTTTCTCCCTAAGGTGGTATCAGCGTTTCACCTGAACCAGCCTATTGTAGTGCCTGCGGCTACAGACGACTTGAAGGACTCCAAGTTGTTGGACGTTGTCAGAGCCTTAAAAAAATATACATTTAAAGGACGGCTGGAGTCAGAAAATCTGACTCGCTGTTTATACTGTATGCACCCAACAAGTTGGGTGCACCTGCTTCTAAGCAGTCGATTGCTCGTTGGATTTGTAACAAAATTCAACTCGTACATTCTGTGGCAGGCCTGCCACAGCCTAAATCTGTTAAGGCCCATTCCACAAGGAAGGTGGGCTCATCTTGGGCGGCTGCCCGAGGGGTCTCGGCATTGCAACTCTGCCGAGCAGCTACGTGGTCAGGGGAGAACACGTTTGTAAAATTTTACAAATTTGATACCCTGGCAAAGGAGGACCTGGAGTTCTCTCATTCGGTGCTGCAGAGTCATCCGCACTCTCCCGCCCGTTTGGGAGCTTTGGTATAATCCCCATGGTCCTTTCAGGAACCCCAGCATCCACTTAGGACTATAGAGAAAATAAGAATTTACTTACCGATAATTCTATTTCTCGGAGTCCGTAGTGGATGCTGGGCGCCCATCCCAAGTGCGGATTATCTGCAATACTTGTACATAGTTATTGTTAACTAATTCGGGTTATTGTTTAGGAAGCCATCTTTCAGAGGCTCCTCTGTTATCATACTGTTAACTGGGTTTAGATCACAAGTTGTACGGTGTGATTGGTGTGGCTGGTATGAGTCTTACCCGGGATTCAAAATCCTCCCTTATTGTGTACGCTCGTCCGGGCACAGTACCTAACTGGAGTCTGGAGGAGGGTCATAGGGGGAGGAGCCAGTACACACCACCTGACCTGTAAAAGCTTTACTTTTGTGCCCTGTCTCCTGCGGAGCCGCTATTCCCCATGGTCCTTTCAGGAACCCCAGCATCCACTACGGACTCCGAGAAATAGAATTATCGGTAAGTAAATTCTTATTTTTTTGCACCAGGACCGGACGCAGAGCCCGGTGCTCGTTGTAAAACTACTGGGGATCCCCTGTCAATTTTTCCCCCGTATTTTTACAACCAGGACTGGCTCAATGAGCCCAAGGCTGGTTATGCTTAGGAAGGGGGACCCCACGCATTTTTTTTCTTGATTTTAACCAATTCCCACCCCTTCCCACTGAAAACGATGCTCTCTCTATTTTAAATCAGTTAAAAAAATATATTATTTTTAAAAAATCTATAAATAATACTTGTGTCTTCTAATAGACAAACCAAGCACATAATCCCTTCTAATATAAATAGATATGCTATTAGCAATAAAAAAAAAAACACAAAAAAACATGTTTTTACATTTTTTATTAGATTCCGCCAGCAAGTGAGGCGGAATGAAACTGACAAAATTACTGTCGAAAAGCACTGTTTTCGAATAGACATTCTTCAATTGAATATACTTTTGTCTAAAAGCCACATTTTTACCATTGCAGACATGTCGAATTTGACAACTGTCGAATTTCAAAAAGTTGAAACTGAAACGTCCGTTTTTTTGTCGAAAAGTACTGTATTGCATTGTCAATTTTTTTTTGTGTTAAAAATGCCCCGTTTTTCGACATTTGCGGCAATTCGACCGCATTTGCATATACCCCAATGTATTTTTTTTTAAATATATTACATTACAATGAGTCGCCGCTATTTTGTTAACACAGCTGTACAATGCAGAACAAATACAGTATGTGGTTCTCTAAAACAAATACGACGGTGTGTATTATAGATGGATGATAACTAGTTGAACAATGCAGTGCATTTTTGTATTAAAAATATTTACAAATTGATTAAAATAATCATAATATAATAGATAATATAATCATAATATATCAAAATATAAGAGATATACCCTATTCAAACACAATCAGCAAAATAATATGTACAGCGTACAAAACACATCACAACACCCATAAAAAGAGATACACATTCAACCTCCCACTGTGCTACAATCCTCTAAAAACAATTACTGCTGTACGTATTACAGAGAACACCCGTAACTTGTAGAACAATAATATAAAGCACTTGATGACCGCATTTATTAATAATATTAATAATAGCGAGGCGCACACATATGTATCATTTTAAATCCCATAGTATGACACAGATTTATCCAATCGTGAATACAAAAACTTAACACTGGTATTTTAGGGCATGGTTTATCTGTTCCATTCCAGTCCAGATAAACAGACATAATGGGGGTAATTCTGAGATGATCGCAGCAGCAAGTTTGTTAGCAATTGGGCAAAACCATGTGCACTGCAGGGGGGGCAGATATAACTTTTGCAGAGAGAGTTAGATTTGGGTGGGTTATTTTATTTCTGTGCAGGGTAAATACAGGCTGCTTTATTTTTACACTGCAAATTAGATTGCAGATTGAACACACCCCACCCAAATCTAACTCTCTCTGCACATGTTAAATCTGCCTCCCCTGCAGTGCACATGGTTTTGCCCAACTGCTAACAAAAATCCTGCTGCGATCAACTTGGAATTACCCCCACTGTAAGAGAGGGCACTCGATCCATCACAGAAAAACGCTTACTTTTTATTCTCACCCATATTGGGCATTCAAGAAATGAACAATAAGTCACGGTGGCTCAGCATGGATTATCAAAAAACATCATACCCAACCAATGTGGCATCCATAATGCCTACACAGTACTTCCATAAATATACTTTAGGACAAAAAGGGTTCAGAAGGTAACTTCTCAGTCCGTCGACCTCGGTCACCGAATGACCGTTGAAGACAATTGCATCATGTCATTGCCCCTGCTTAGTGTGGAGCCATCTGTGAGTGAACAACCACAACACATCACCTAAATACCCATACAAAGTACAACTACTTACAGGTGAATCGGCTGTCCGCCCCGCTCCCCCCAGCGTGTATTCCATCCCTCTGCACATGCCTCACCATCCAGGTAGTGCACTCTAGTTCAGCATATCTCATCCGCTTTCCACCGGGCTCTCTACTTCCTGGTTTTGCATCTCAGATGCCGCTACGTCACTTCCCGTGATGAGCACTGGGCACACCCAGACCAGTAGTTTATCCAAATCATCTCCATGGATACAGGGCGCCGTGAGCGTCAGACTACTGCCCGCACATTACTGCCCCGACTTCCATCATGTATTATAGCAGCAATATAATATGCCCACGTGGAATATATATAAACTAATTATTTTTCAATTATTGGTATTCACATTGAGGATCCATCTCGGAGTGTTATTCACCACAATCTAGTGCAGCACATTCAAGGGACACAACAACAACAACAATGGGGTTGCTGAGGACCACCCATGCCAGTATCAACTGAAGTTGTATTGCCTCAAGTTAATATCCAATATCAAAGTACATAAATATAAAAAAGTGCAAGTTGTAGTCATTACCAATTGATTGGTCTGGCGCTGATTATGATTATTAATACTAGGATTTTTATTAGATCTGAAGTAGTGAACTAATTCCTGAACTAGTTGGGCTTTAAGCATGGGATTAAGGAGGACCTTATCATTTAAGCGCCACGAGGGCTGGCGAGCGGAAACTAGAGGCTCAGTAACATCCACCGTAATTGGGCCATGGTCAGACCACGTGCTGGGGTGTATGGAGGTATCCAGTATGCATTGGGCTAGTTCGGTACTCAAAAAGATCATGTCTAGCCTAGTATATATGTCATATATAGGTGTAATCTCTGGCAGTGGGTTCCTTCACTCTCCAAACGTCAGAAAAGCAATTGCTCTTCACCAGGCTTAATAAATCTGCCTCTGAGTGTGCCTGTAGCTCCTGTGTGGTCTCCATTTCGTGTATCCCACCTCTTGCTATCACTATATTCTGTACCCTGGGGGGCTAGGTGCGTCAGGGTCCATTCATTATATAGTGCTACACAGCAAATATGATTTCTGGTATTTATTCTGTGTTTTCAGTCACCTCATATACTTAAATCCTCTGTTGTGCTCGTATTTACTAACGCATAACTCAGGGGGTTATTTGCTGGTATTATATTTGTCTGGCTATATTGTACTGTTACGTCCCAGGGCTAGATTTATAATAATGTCTGCCACAGAGGATGGGAAATCCACGGACACTCCTGCATCATGCAGCGCTAGAGCCATGTATTTACCTGAGGGGGAATTTTTAATTGATGGTTCAGGCACTTGGTGCCATACGCCCTCCAGTCAACCCGCAACTGTTGTGGCCAATCAGGAACCACCGTGGGCAGCATTCTCAAGTATGCTGAATACACTAATGGCACGTCTTGCGCCCCCTGTTGGACCTCCTATGTCATTGCAGCCACATATTGTCCCTGTAGTTCAGATACCCTGTCTACCCAATTGCAACAATTAAATCAATCTCTGGTTAGACAAAAGCCTGCTCCACGCCCTACAGGGGCCACCTAAGCGGGCAAATTCCTCCTCACAATCCACAAATATTTCAGATAATTCTGATGAAGACGGGTAATGTACGGATCTATCAGACACTGATACAGTTGCTTCTGACGAGGATTCTACAACTCATATTGATGTTTCTGACCTAGTGGAGGCTATCAAGCTGATTTCCCAAATAGATGATGAGATTGAGCCCACTACTGTGTCTAAGAAACCTGATAAGTTCAAACATCAGAAGGTTGCTAAAGTAGTCTTACCACATTCTGACCATTTAATTGAAATACGTCAGGAACCCTGGTCATCTCCAGGTAAGAAATGTTCCCTGTCCAAGAATATGCTAGCTCGTTATCCTATCCCTGCAGAGTTGAGTAAAAAGTGGGAAACTCCACCGCTGGTGGAGTCTCATGTTGCCCGTCTTGTGGTATAATCTACTCTTGCCGGTCACCACCATCACCGCACTAAAGGAACAGACGGATAAGCGTGTGGAGTGTTGCCTGAAATCTATTTACACTCTTACTGGTGCTGTACATAGACCCACTATAGCAGCCTCCTGGGCCGCAAAAGGAATTGAAGCATGGGTTCAAGCAATTGAGGAGGAGCTACCTCAGGATATATCTGACACTGCCAGACAATACCTGTATTATATCACCACAGCCTCACACTATGTACAGGAGGTGGCCTCTGAGGCAGGTGTAATGGCCGCCACAGCGTATACTACGGCTATATTGGCTCACTGAATTTTGTGGTTAAGGTACTGGAAGGTGGACCTGGATTCCAAAAAGACTTTGGAGGTTCTCCCTTTTAAGGGAGACATCCTATTTGGGGAGGATCTAAACAAGATTGTCACTGACTTGGTGTCTGCTAAGACTGCATGTCTCCCAAGTACTAATCCTTCTGCTCTGAAGGGTAAGAGTACCATTTTTCGCTCCTTTTGACTTACAGGGAAAGCGAAGGGTCAGACGTACATGAGGCAGGTTTGTGCTTCCAAGAGCACTAAGCCCAAACCTAAACAATCCTGGGCCACCCGTCAGCCTGCTTACAAGCAAGATAAGCCTGCTGCATGACGGGGCGGGCCTCCCCCTGGGGGACCCCAGGGTGGGAGGCCGACTTCTGCAGTTCACCCAGGTCTGGTTAAAGACCACTGTGGACTCCTGGGTGCGGGAAGCTGTCTCTGATGGGTAAGCAATCTCTTTCCGGAGACGTTCCCCTCACCAGTTCTGCTCAACGGTTATCCCTTCGGATCCGCTGAAAGCGCAAGCTCTACAATTGGTTGTGCAATCCCTCCTGGATACAGGAGTGGTAGTACGGTTACCTCTGCCACAGAGAGGCAAGGGCTACTATTAGACCCTGTTTCTCGTTCCAAAGCCAAATGGGTCCTTCCAGCCTAAACTCAACCTCAAATCTTTGAACAAATGTGTGAGAGTATCCAAATTCCGGATGGAAATGTTGTGCTCTGTTATACTGGCCATGGAACCCAAAGACTATATGGTATCCCTGGACATACAGGATGCTTATCTGCACATACCTATTGCCATATCACATCAGCAATATCTGCAGTTTGCTATTGGCAACCTACATTACCAATTCCAGGCTCTGCCGTTTGGACTGATCACGGCTTCTTGGATCTTCACCAAGGTAATGGCCATGATGACGGCTCATCTCCGCCATCAGGGAGTCAGGATCCTACCGTATCTGGACAATTAACTGATCCTGGTGAACTCCCAAAATGTTCTCCTCAGTCATCTGGAACTGACGGTCCAATTCCTACAAGCCCATGGTTGGCTCATCAACTGGAAAAAGTCATCTCTGGTCCCTGCTTGGAGCATGGTGCACCTGGGAGATCTACTGCACACACACAGAGATTGTTTCTGTCTCCAGAGAAAGTCCTGAAACTCCAGGACAAAATCAGATACTTCCTCTCTCACCCAGGAGTGTCGATACACTCGGCGATATAAGTACTAGGCCTCATGGTGTCGGCTTTCGACATGGTGGAGTACGCTCAATTTCATTCACGCCCTCTACAGAGGTTAAGCCTCTCCAAGTGGTATGGCCAGCCTCACGGGTCAGGTCTCACATGATCTCCTTGACTCCGGAGGTCAGTCTGTCACTGAGCTGGTGGTTACAGGACCGACAGCTGAGCTAGGCCCGCCTTTTCTGGATCTCCAACTGGGTCCTGCTGATAATGGATGCCAGTCTGAGAGGTTGGGGCACTGTGTTGGAGCAACACTCTCTCCAGAGTCAGTGGACCAAGGAGGAATCTCTCCTCCCCATAAACATTCTAGAATTAAGGGTAGTGCGTTAACACTTGCCATGCCTCTGGTACAGAACAGGCCTGTTCAGGTACAGTTGGACAACGCCACCATGGTGGCATACAGAAATCATTAAGTTGGTACTCGAAGCCGCATGGCAATGCTGGAAGTATCAAAAATCCTCCACTGGGCGGAACACCATCATCCAGCAATATCAGCAGTGTTCATTCCCAGAGTCCTCAACAAAAGCGGATTTCCTCAGTTGTCAGGATGTTCATGCTGGAGAGTGGAGTCTTCATCCAGAGGTCTTTCAACTCCTAGTAGACAAGTGGGGCCTACAAGATGTGGACCTGATGGCGTCTTGACACAATCACAAGGTTTCGGTCTTCAGATCAAGGGATCCTCAAGCAGCGCTTGTGGACGCACTGGCAATTCCATGGAACTTTCAGCTGCCATACGTGTTCCCTCCAGTGTCACTCCTGCCCAGGGTACTATGGAAGTTCAAGCAAGAAAATAGGATTTTAATTACCTACCGGTATATCCTTTTCTCGCAGTCCGTAGAGGTTGCTGGGGTCCACATTAGTACCATAGGGTAAAGACGGGTCCACTAGGAGCCACTGGCACTTTAACAATTTAATAGTGGCTCCTCCCTTTATTTCCCTCCTACCAGACTCAGTCTAGAAACTGTGCCCAAGGAGACGGACAACTTCGAGGATATTACACAGATAGTGGCGAGATTCACACCAGCTCACACAAACAAGGCAAATCCAAGCTAACTAGCCTGAAAACTCAGCAACAGCTTAAACATTACTGAACCCAGTAAAAAAACTGCAGTACTTAACTAGTAACAAAGCAGTACTGAAACAAGTAACCCCTGCAGGATAACGAAGCGCTGGGTGGGCGCCCAGCATCCTCTTCGGACTACTAGAAAAGGATTTACCGGTAGGTAATTAAAATCCTATTTTCTCTTACGTCCTAGAGGATGCTCGGGTCCACATTAGTACCATGGGAATGTACCAAAGCTCCCAGAATGGGAGGGAGAGCGCGAAGGCTCCTGCAGAACTGATTGACCAAACTTGAGGTCCTCAGAGGCCAAAGTATTGATCTTGTAGAACTTAGCAAATGTGTTTGACCCCGACCAAGTAGCAGCACGGCAAAGCTGCAAAGCCATGACACCCCGGGCAGCCGCCCAGGAAGAACCCACGTTATGAGTAGAGTGGGCCTTAACAGATTTTGGGAACGGCAATCCTGCCGTAGAATATGCATGCGAGATAGTGAACCTGATCCAGCGAGAAATCATCTGCTTAGAAGCAGGACACCTAATTTTCTTGGGATCATAAAGGACAAACAGAGAGTCCAATTTTCTGTGACGAGCAGTCCTCTTCACATAGATCTTCAAAGCCTGCACAACATCCAAGGACTTTGAAGCAATTGAGGAGTCCGTAGCCACTGGCACCACAATAGGTTGTTTGATATGAAAAGCCGACACAACGTTAGGAAGGAACTGTTGACGCGTCCTGAGCTCCACTCTATCTTCATGGAAGATTAAGTAGGGGCTTTTACAGGACAAAGCCCCCAATTCTGACACACTACGCGCAGAAGCCAAGGCCAACAATGTGACAGCCTTCCACTTGAGAAACTTGACCTCAGCCTCCTATAAAGGGTCAAACCAATCCGATTGCAGGAAATGCAACACCACGTCAAGATCCCAGGGTGCCGTTGGTACCACAAAGGGAGGCTGGATATGCAGAACCCCTTTCAAAAAGGTCTGAACCTCAGGAAGGGCAGCCAATTTTTTTCTGGAAGAAAATGGATAAAGTCGAAATCTGGACCTTTATGGATCCCAACCGCAGGCCCATATCCACACCTGCTTGCAGGAAGAGGAGAAACCATCCAAATTGAAACTCCACCGCAGGAAATTTCTTGTATTCACACCAAGACACATACCTTTTCCAAATTCGATGGTAATGTTTAGACGTTACTCCTTTCCTAGCCTGTATCAGGGTAGGAATAACCTCGTTCGGAATACCCTTCCGAGCTAAAATCTGCCGCTCAACCTGCATGCCGTCAAACGTAGCCGTGGTAAGTCTTGATAAGTGAACGGCCTCTGTTGCAGAAGATCCTCCCGAAGAGGACTTTTTCAGTAGTAGATCCAGCAGATCCACGTAACAAGCCCTCCTTTTCCAGTCCGGAGCAATGAGGATCGCCTGAACTCTTGTTCTTCTTACAAGCTTTAGAATTCTTGGAATGAGTGGAAGTGGAGGGAACACATACGCTGTCTTGAACACCCACGGCGTTACCAGGGCATCCACCGCCACTGCCTGTGGGTCTCTCGAACTGGAACAGTACCTCCGAAGTTTCTTGTTGAGACGCGAGGCCATCATATCTATTTAAAGCACACCACAACGACTGGTCACCTCTGTGAACACCTCCGGATGGAGGCCCCCTACACCTGGATGGAGATCGTGCCTGCTGAGGAAGTCTGCTTCTCAGTTGTCCACTCCCAGAATGAAGATCGCTGACAGCGCCACTGCGTGCCTTTCTGCCCAGAGGAAGATTCTTGTCACCTCCGACATTGCAGCTCTGCTCTTCGTTCCGCCCTGTTGGTTTATGTAGGCCACTGTCATTTACATTGTCCGACTGTACCTGAATGGCCTGATCTTGCAGAAGTGGTGCTGCTTGTAAAAGACCATTGTACACGGCTCTTAGTTCTAGGATGTTTATTGGAAGAAGGGATTCCTGACTTGACCACCTTCCTTGGAAGGTTTCCCCTTGGGTGACTGCGCCCCAACCCCTGAGACTTGTATCCATGGTTAGAAGGATCCAGTTCTGAACCTCAAACCTGCGGCCCTCCAGAAGGTGAGGCAGTTGCAGACACCAGAGGAGTGAAATCCTTGCTTTCGGCGAAAGACATATCCTCTGGTGCATGTGTAGGTGAGATCCCGACCACTTGTCTAGGAAATCCAGTTGGAATGACCGAGCATGAAATCTTCCATACTGTAGAGCCTCGTAAGAGGCAACTATCTTCCCCAGAAGGTGCATGCACTAATAAACTGATACCCTGGCAGGCTTCATGACATACCAGACCATTGACTGTATCACCAACGCTTTCTCCACTGGTAGAAACACCATTTGCACTTCCGTGTCGAGGATCATCCCCAGGAAAGACAATCTCCTTGTCAGCTCCAAATGTGACTTTGGAAGGTTCAGGATCCAACCGTGTTCCCTGAGCAAATGAGTCGTGAGAGTAATGGACTGTAACAACTTCTCCCTGGACGATGCCTTTATCAACAGATCATCCAGATATGAAATTATGTTCACTCCCTGTCTGCGGAGAACCATCTTCTCTGCTATCACCTTGGTGAAGACCCTCGGTGCTATGAAGAAATGGTTTCTTCATAGAAGGCGGAGCTGAGCGAAGAAAAGGGGACTTACCCGCGGTTGCCGTGGAAATCCATGCATCCAACACTTCCACAAATAGAGCCTGACCTGTGTAGGGTAGGTTGTCCACACTTCTCCTGGATTCCGCGTCGGCAGACCATTGGCGTAGCCAGAGCCCCCCGCGAGCTGAGACAGACATGGAAGATAACCTTGCATTCAGCGTACCCAGATCATTCATGGATTCCACCATGAACCCCGCAGAATCCTGTATGTTGCGTAAAAACAGTTCACTTCTATCCATTGTATCTAAGCCCTCTAGTACCATGCCTGAACACTTTACTATAGCTTTAGAGATCCATGCACAGGCAATAGTAGGCCTTAATGCCCCCTGAAGCAGTGTATATGGATTTGAGCGTAGTGTCAATCTTATGATCAGCCGGTTCTTTCAATGCAGTAGAACCCGGGACAGGTAAAACCACCTTTTTTGACAGTCTGGAAACAGAGGCGTCAACTTTGGGTGGGGTCTCCAAACTTTTCCTATCCTCTTCAGGGAAGGGAAAAGCAACCAGTACCCTTTTGGGGATCTGGAATTTCTTCTCCGGGTTTTCCCAGGATTTAACTTTGGACACAGGGAAGTTGTAATGGCCTCAATCATCAGCTGCACCCCTTTGCAAGGGATGCCGCCCCCCTCAGCACATCCCATCACTGTCTGCTGTGTCAGAGTCGGTATCTGTGTCATCTTGCATAATCTGGGCAAGTGCACGTTTCTTTGGGTATACGCTAGGGAATTTAGAAGGGTTGGAAACGGAACCGGACCAAACTGCCATAGACTCCTTTAGTTTCAGTCTCAGTATGGTCTTCCCTTGTAGAGATCTGAGAGATCATTCCCTTAATAGAAGTCAGCCATTCTGGCTCACAAACAGGAATCTGAGACAATACATTATATTCCTGGGTACATGGAATGGACTCCTCTGTAGAAGCATCCTCTGCAGCATAAGCTATGCCGGACATGGGTCAGTGAGCACGCATACACCCACACTCACACAGTAAAAATGTCAGACACAGTTCCCCCCCAAAATCGTTCAGAGAAGCACAGAGGTTGGAGCCAGCGCTTATTTAGGCAGTATATCCCACCTGGCGCTGACTGTGTACCCTTCATAGACTACACAGCCTCCCCCCCTTCTGCAACCCCTTGGTACCGCACAGGATAGCTGGAGTCGTGTGGAGGGACTGTCAGCGTCTCTGGAGCTACATCTGCAGGGAGAAAAATGGCGCTAAACGCTGCTGGGTCCACTCTGAGGAGAAGCTCCGTCCCCTGGAAATGATGCCTCTTCCCGCACTTTCAAAGGATTATACTGGCCTGAGGATTCTGCTAGCAGCGTTACCGAGGTCCCTGATAGCCTTGATGACCAATGAGGGTATCTGCGCTGGATCAAGGCGCCCCTCAGTGCCACACTGAGCTCTCCGGAGTGGTTAGTACTGCGCTCCTACGCTGTAGCCGCCATTCACATCAGCTCCCCTCCTGTCCAGGGAGCTGGTGACTCACTCGCCACTGGAAACTTCTGGCTCCATTAGGGGGTGGCGGCATGCTGCGGGAGTGAGCAGTTGTCTCGGGCGGCTAACGATCATCACCCTTAGGAGCTAGGGGGTAAATTTACGAACATTCGTAATTTTCGGAAAAAGGTCAAAGTTCAATCACGAATGACATCGAAAGTGTAAAACTGCAACTTTTTGAATTGATTACGACTAATTTACTAAGCTGTCGTATTCGGGTTTTTCTTTTGTTCCGATGTCGATGTCATTCGTGTTTTTTTTTTCTATTTTTACGGCAGTGATTAGCAAAACACTGCCGACTTTTTAAAAATGAATCTCGGCCGAATCTGTGTGACCCCCGGCTGTGGCATTATCTGTCCAGCTAGTGGAGCCCGGTGCTGGTTTTAAAAATACGGGGGACCCCTACTCTTTTTGTCCCCCGTATTTTTGGAACCAGGACCAGACGCAGAGCCCGATGCTGGTTGCTTAAATATGGGGGATCCCCTGTCATTTTCCCCACCATATTTTTGCAACCAGGATCGGCTCAAAGAGCCCGAGGCTGGTTATGCTTAGGAGGGGGGACCCCGCGCATTTTTTTTGTGTGAAAATAACCACTTTCCCACCCCTTCCCACTGATAGACATGCACGGATCTCATCGATCCCTGCATGCCTATGCAATCACGGCTCAAAAAAGCAGGTCTGCTTTTTTTTAGCACTTTTTTGCGATTTGTAATTTTTCACGGCAGTGTTTTCCTCTTCGGAGATTTGCACTTTTTAGTAAATGACCGAGTTCTACTAATTTGCTGGTGTATTTTGACCGATGGTGTATTCATTCGTATTTTTTTACAACTACTTACAAAAAAATACGAATGCCCTCATCTCTGCCGTGATTTGAGTTTAGTAAATGACCGAGATGACACTTTGAAGAAAAAACGGCATCTCGGTCAAAATCGGGACCTTAGTAAATTTACCCTGTCAATAGAGATAGTGGCCATTAACCTCTCAGGGTTGGACACTACTGCCCCCCTAAGTCCCACAAAGCAGGGAGGCTGTTGCCAGCAGCCTCCCTGTGCCTAACACTAAGAAGAATAAAAACTAGAAAAATTCCCTAGCTGTGACCGGCTCCTCCGGGCACATTTTCTAAACTGAGTCTGGTAGGAGGGGCATAGAGGGAGGAGCCAGCCTACACTATTAAACTCTTAAAGTGCCAGTGGCTCCTAGTGGACCTGTCTATACCCCATGGTACTAATACGGACCCCAGCATCCTCTAGGCTGCAAGAGAAAATAAGATTTTAAATACCTACCGGTAAATCCTTTTCTTGTAGTCCATGAGGGATATTGGGGACAGGCAACAACAAGCCAGGTGCAGGACGCAAGCTCCCGGGGAAGTCTGGAACTAGACCAACCGAGGACGCAGGCATGGCAGACAGAGCGGAGTCAGCCCGGAGCCCCTGTGTTCATCCTGAACAATGTCTGAGTCCCACCGTCTGAGACGAACGGCCGCAACGGTAGCGCTGAAGACTACACAGACTTGTAGCCACTGTAGAGATACGGGAGACCGGTCTCTACCACCGATAGTGATCATTGGATATCTCATTCATCTCCGCATTAGATGCTGAGTGCACGGAACTTTCACATGAACTGAATGATTTTTGCACCTCTGTACTTTATATATGTGATTCATACAATAGTGATTTCTGCATTAATGCACTGTATATGTATGCATACTCCATCTCATATAATCATAAGTAAAGGTTCCAGAACCGGTTCAGGATATTGCATTTCATTGGCAGATGTCAATTATTACACAACAAAGGCTTTAACAAGCCAGACTACAGGCATCAGACACCGAGGGGCTATAGCGCAGGGAGGATAAACCAACCTTATCCCAAGTATTTATAAAGGGGAGTGGACATCCCCTATAACTGCAGCACACCCAGTTCACATTAACTCAGTGCGCAGACCTTTCCATCCCTTCACATGTGAGATAACGCCTCCTGTCAGGTGCTGTCTCCCAAATGTGCCCCCACCCACCTACCAACATCACCAACCCCTGCAATATGCGACGGGAAACCCCCAACAGATGAGCTGTTTTCTGCCGGGACCCACACAGCCCGGGATGGGCTGTGTGTGTCCCGGCAGAAAACAGCTCATTCCAGTGCGTCGTCCAGTGGTACGTACTTTAGCTGTGTACACACGGTGCGATATTTCTTTTGATTTTCACCATATAGTCAAAATCATAAGAAAATATAGTGCATATCGCACCGTGTGTATAGTCCTTGTGGTGCCGATGCGCGGGATCAGCATCGCAAGGAATAATAGACTGTGCAGGCAGCCCAACATTGACTATATTTGCGCGCGCCATATGTACACAGTCTTAGACATGCTGAGTACACAGTCCTCTGTACTGGACGGTTCTCGATTTTTTAATTAATAATTCGTTTTTTTCAAACAGGATTTTCAGTTGTGTTTAAAAAAATTGTTGCTGCCCTTCCCCTAGTCTCTTGCTCCTAGTGATCTATATTGAGGTCATTAGTACCACAGCGTTGGTTTCTTGACCTCATTGTCCCGGACTTCTGATCATTGTGATCTATGCACTTCTTGTGTTCCTTCTAAAAGCACTGTTCAGAAATCTGCACTTTATCTTCTCTCCCCCATGTATGGTGGCAGCGCTGATATTCTGTGGGATACGCCTGGTTCCTCTACTGCAGGGCTGGCCAAACCGGTCCTCGAGATCTACCAACAGTTCATGTTTTCCAGGCCTCCTGGAGATCTGTAGAATTGTCAGTTAGGAATGAATTCAGCACATCTTAATTAGTAATGACTACACCTGTGCACCAGCTAGGTGGTCTGGAAAATGTGAACTGTTGGTAGATCTCGAGGACTGGTTTGGCCAGCCCTGCTCTACTGGTTACTGTTGGCATAGTCCTTGCTAAAAAGTCTCTTGTTCTCCTGATAGAGTCAATGAGTCCAGACAAGAATTGGTGAATTTCTTTAATTTTTTGTATCTAAAGATTTTTTTTTTAAATTGTGTTGTGTTTTTCTAGCCTAATTAATAGTTGTTAATGCAAATGTCATTTTGTGTAACATATTTTTGCAAAAATCAGAATGTCAGCGAGACGTTATGGAGCCAATGTATCAGTTCATATTTGCTGCTAATTCCCCCAAAACAACCGTACTTCCCAAATGTAAGTAGGAGGGACTTCAGCAGGTATCTCCCATACCTTCATACATGGACATTTCCAGGAAAGGGTCAGGTAAGTTATTTTTTTAAATACAAAAAAACCTAATTCACCTATAAGTAAAATAAACAACATTTGAACAGACATAATTTATTTAAAACCAACAAATGATAAAACTATTTACACAGAGAGACACCTCCATCCCCCGTAATATCATCCAACTATTTAGATGAGCTGTTAAAATCGGACACAGCCAAAATCACACCGGAAATCTTTTGTTTTTTAACGATTTTATTTCATATCTTTAATACACATATTGTTGTCTATATTTTAAACTTAAAAACTACTTTACCCCCTGCACAACAGCCTATGGGGGTCATTCATAGTGGCCCGCATCACAGTTTGCCACGGGTGGCAAAATGCACAGTGGCTGCGTGGACACACACATTGCGGTTCCATCCCCGAGGGATTAATTAGAAATAAGGAAGCATAATAATTAACTCTAATTATCAACTGGTTCTGTGTGGGACCCATACACCTCTTTACTACCTCCAGCAGCCCCTGGTACTGCACTGCGGCGTTCCACCCTGTGTCCCCCAACTACAGCCACCTACCCTGTCTCCTCCTACTACTGTCATCCACCTTGTCTCTCCCCCACTACTGCCACCCGCCCTATCTCCCACCCGCCCTGTCTCCCCCCACTACTGCCACCTACCCTGTCTCCCCCCACTACTGCCAACTGCCCTGTCTCCCCCCACTACTGCCACCCGCGCTGTCTCCCCCCACTACTGCCACCCACGCTGTCTCCCCCCACTACTGCCACCCGCGCTGTCTCCCCTCACTACTGCCCTGTCTCCCCACACTGCCGACCGCCCTGTCTCCCCCCACTACTGCCACCACCAATACTGCCAGCCACCCTTTCTCCACTATTGACAGCAACTGGCATCACCAACACCTGGAGCTCAGCAACCATTTAGGATTGGTACTGGGTTCTCAGTACCCAGAGCAAGAGACAGGTCATCTGCATAGCAGTGGTAGATGAGGACAGCTGATTATATCAAAAGAAATTGATGCGGCTATTGTGCCGATTTAAATTCCTGTTACCAATCAATAAATTCTGGCTAAATGAAGATGCAACACTTTAAGATGAACAATCAATATCTTAATTTTTACATTTTTTGTTTTCCACATAAAAAATTATTTTCAACACAATGGTCACACACATATATATACAGGTTGAGTATCCCTTATCCAAAATGCTTGGGACCAGAGGTATTTTGGATATGGGATTTTTCCGTATTTTGGAATAATTGCATATTATAATGAGATATTATGGTGACGGGACCTAAATCTAAGCACAAAATGCATTTATGTTTCATATACACCTTATACACAGCCTGTAGGTAATTTTAGACAATATTTTTCATAACTTTGTGCATGACACAAAGTGTGTGTACATTCACACAAATCATTTATGTTTCATATACTCCTTACACACACAGCCTGAAGGTCATTTAATACAATATTTTTAATAAATTTGTGTATTAAACAAAGGGGTACATTTACTAACATTCGTATTTTCCGAAAAAAGGTCAAAGTTCAATCACAAATGACATCGACAGTGTAAAACTGCAACTTTTTGAATTGATTACGATGGATTTACTAAGCTGTCGTATTCGGGTTTTTCTTTTCTTCCGATGTCGATGTCATTCGTGGTTTTTTACCTATTTTTACGGCAGTGATTAGCAAATCACTGCCGTTTTTTTTTACAATCAATCTCGGCCGGATCTGTGTGATCCGTGCTGGGGTTCTTATTTTTTTTTTTTTTAAATAAACAATGTAAAATCCAAAAAAAAAATGCGTGGGGTCCCCCCTCCTAAGCATAACCAGCCTCGGGCTCTTTGAGCCGATCCTGGTTGCAGAAATATGGGGAAAAAATTGACAGGGGTTCCCCCATATTTAAGCAACCAGCATCGGGCTCTGCGCCTGGTCCTGGTCCCAAAAATACGGGGGACAAAAAGAGTAGGGGTCCCCCGTATTTTTAAAACCAGCACCGGGCTCCACTAGCTGGACAGATAATTCCACAGCCGGGGGTCACTTTTATATAGTGCCCTGCGGCCGTGGCATCAAAAATCCAACTAGTCACCCCTGGCCGGGGTACCCTGGGGGAGTGGGGACCCCTTCAATCAAGGGGTCCCCCCCCCCAGCCACCCAAGGGCCAGGGGTGAAGCCCGAGGCTGTCCCCCCCCCATCCAATGGGCTGCGGATGGGAGGGCTGATAGCCTTTGTTGTAAAATAAAAGATATTGTTTTTAGTAGCAGTACTACAAGTCCCAGCAAGCCTCCCCCGCATGCTGGTACTTGGAGAACCACAAGTACCAGCATGCGGCGGAAAAACGGGCCCGCTGGTACCTGTAGTACTACCACTAAAAAAATACCCAAAAAAAGACAAGACACACACACCGTGAAAGTATAATTTTATTACACACATACACACATACATACATACTTACCTTAAGTTCCCACGCAGGTCGGTCCTCTTCTCCAGTAGAATCCAAGGGGTACCTGTTGAAAAAATTATACTCACAAGATCCAGGGGTCCAGGCTCCTCGGCAAATCCAGGGTTAATCCACGTACTTGAAAAAAATAAAAAAACGGTGTCCCGACCACGAACTGAAAGGGGACCCATGTTTTCACATGGATCCCCTTTTCCCGACTGCCAGAAAACACACTCAGACTTCTGTCTAAGTGGGTTTCTTCAGCCAATCAGGGAGCACCACGTTGTAGCACTCTCCTGATCAGCTGTGTGCTCCTGTCCTCACTGACAGGCAGCACACGGCAGTGTTACAATGTAGCGCCTATGCGCTACATTGTAACCAATGATGGGAACTTTCTGCTCAGCGGTGACGTCACTTTAGGTCAACCGCAGGGCAGAAAGTTCCCAGCATTGGTTACAATGTAGCGCATAGGCGCTACATTGTAACACTGCCGTGTGCCGCCTGTCAGTGAGGACAGGAGCACACAGCTGATCAGGAGAGTGCTACAACGTGGCGCTCCCTGATTGGCTGAGGAAACCCACTTAGACAGAAGTCTGAGTGGGTTTTCTGGCAGTCGGGAAAAGGGGATCCATGTGAAAACATGGGTCCCCTTTCAGTTCGTGGTCGGGACACCGTTTTTTAATTTTTTTCAAGTACGTGGATTAACCCTGGATTTGCCGAGGAGCCTGGACCCCTGGATCTCGTGAGTATAATTTTTTCAACAGGTACCCCTTGGATTCTACTGGAGAAGAGGACCGACCTGCGTGGGAACTTAAGGTAAGTATGTATGTATGTGTGTAATAAAATTATACTTTCACGGTGTGTGTGTCTTGTCTTTTTTTGGGTATTTTTTTAGTGGTAGTACTACAGGTACCAGCGGGCCCGTTTTTCCGCCGCATGCTGGTACTTGTGGTTCTCCAAGTACCAGCATGCGGGGGAGGCTTGCTGGGACTTGTAGTACTGCTACTAAAAACAATATCTTTTATTTTACAACAAAGGCTATCGGCCCTCCCATCCGCAGCCCATTGGATGGGGGGGGACAGCCTCGGGCTTCACCCCTGGCCCTTGGGTGGCTGGGGGGGGGGACCCCTTGATTGAAGCGGTCCCCACTCCCCCAGGGTACCCCGGCCAGGGGTGACTAGTTGGATTTTTGATGCCACGGCCACAGGGCACTATATAAAAGTGACCCCCGGCTGTGGCATTATCTGTCCAGCTAGTGGAGCCCGGTGCTGGTTTTAAAAATACGGGGGACCCCTACTCTTTTTGTCCCCCGTATTTTTGGGACCAGGACCAGGCGCAGAGCCCGATGCTGGTTGCTTAAATATGGGGGAACCCCTGTCAATTTTTTCCCCATATTTCTGCAACCAGGATCGGCTCAAAGAGCCCGAGGCTGGTTATGCTTAGGAGGGGGGACCCCACGCAATTTTTTTAGGACAAATAAGCACTTTCCCACCCCTTCCCACTGATATACATGCACGGATCTCATGGATCCGTGCATGCCTATCAAATTACGAAAAATAAAAACAGGTCTGTTTTTTTTAGCACTTTTTTACGAGTTGTAGTTTTTCACGGCAGTGTTTGGTGTTTTTTTGCTTTGCACTTCTTAGTAAATGACCGAGATTCATACTTAAACAGCCGCGTTTTGACCGATGGTGTATTCATTCGTAATTTTTTACCTGAACTTGCAAAAAAGTACGAATGCCCTCATCACTGCCATGATTAGTGCTTAGTAAATGACCGAGATGACACTTTGAAGAAAAAACGCCATCTCGGTCAAAATCGGGACCTTAGTAAATGTACCCCAAAGTGTGAGTACATTGAGCAACAGAAAACAAAGGTTTCACTATCTCCCTCTCACTCAAAAAAGTCCGTATTTCGGAATATTTGGATATGGGATACTCAACCTGTATATAAAAACAAGTAAATAGAATCACATGTAGAAGCACCCAATGTAAAAGTACCGTATATCTAATGAATTATGTTTAAGCAAGACTCTTTCAGAAAGCACCCTGAGGTGCGAAACCGGTTGAGGTTTATTCCTATCATCCAGCTCAGTCTGAGGACGTCCAGAGGCATCCACACCTATACTATTAGAGGCAAGTGACCCCTCCAGCATGAGACGTGGACCACCAAAAGGGAATCATCCCCTCTGCATTCCAGCAGCACCGCCTATGGTAAGACTACACTGGCTGCCGCAAACTAAATAAGTGACGGGCCCGTCCTATAGCAGAGGAACAGAGCCGCTACTCAAACACCTCCGGCTCAGGAGAGAGAGAGCCGAGAGGTGATCACATCCAGACAGGATACATGCAATTCATCAGATATACCGCACTTTTCCATTGGCTGCTTGTAAATGTCATTCTATTTGCTTTTTATATTTACGTGTGACCATTGTGTTTACAATTATTTTTTATGTGGAAAACAAAAATGGAGATATTAATTTTTCACCTTAAAGTGTTGCATCTCCATCCAGCTAGAATGTATCACTTGGTAACAGTAATGTAAATCAGCGCAATAGCCCCATTCATTTCTTTTGCATACATGGGAAGCTAGAGATCCGCTGAATTGGACCTTTGAGCTGCTACGTTGAAAATCAGTGTTCACACAGACACGACTGGGCTAATTGCTGCTACTAAAATAATCTAGAGATATAGTCATTTTTATGTATTAATATTAGCGCCTGAAAATTCCTTTTTAGTCTGTTTCACCCTGCGGCAGCATGTATATTGCAAAAAGCATAGGAGATAGGATAAGAACCTTGAAGAACAACACATGGCAGTGATAAGTATACTCCAGAAGATTAAAATGGTTTCTCACCTGAGTGATATCTATTGTGTGCAACAAGAGCTGATTTATTTCTCAGAGTATGGAAATGGCCTCTCACGTGTGTAACTTCTCTCATGTGTAACAAGATGTGATTTGTGTGCAAAACATTTCCCACACTCAGAACATGGAAATGGCTTCTCACCTGTGTGACTTCGCTGATGTGTAACAAGATGTGATTTGTGTGTAATACATTTTCCCCACTCAGAGCATGACATGAGAGAAGTCACATGTGTGACTTCTCATGTATAACAAGAGATGATTTGTATGGAAAACATTTCCCACACTCAGAACATGGAAATGAGTTCTCACTTGTGTGGCTTCTCTCATGTTTAATAAGAACTGATTTGTGTGCAAAACATTTCCCACACTCAGAACATAGAAATGGTTTCTCACCTGTGTGACTTCGCTGATGTCTAACAAGTTGTGATTTCTGTGTAAAACATTTCCCACACTCAAAGCAAGAAAATGGTTTCTCACCTGTATGACTTCTCTCATGTTTAATAAGATCTGATTTGAGTGCAAAACATTTCCCACACTCAGAACATGGAAATGGCTTCTCACCTGTGTGAGTTCGCTGATGTGTAGTAAGATCTGGTTTCCGTGCAAAACATTTCGCACACTCAGAGCAAGAAAATGGCTTCTCACCTGTGTGACCTCTCTGATGTATAACAAGATGTGAATTACTTACAAAACATTTACCACACTCAGAGCAAGAAAATGGATTCTCACCTGTGTGACTTCTCTGATGTGTAAGAAGATGTGATTTCCGTGCAAAACCTTTCTCACACTCAGAACATGGAAATGGCCTCTCACCTGTGTGACTTCTCTTATGTATAACAAGATATGAGTTGCATGTAAAACATTTCCCACACTCAGAACATGAAAATGGATTCTCACCTGTGTGACTTCGCTGATGTGTAACAAGTTGTGATTTCCGGGCAAAACATTTCCCGCACTCAGAGCAAGAAAATGGCTTCTCACCTGTGTGACTTCTCTGATGTCTAAGAAGATCTGATTTGAATGCAAAACATTTCCCACACTCAGAACATGAAAATGGCTTCTCACCTGTGTGATTTCTCTGATGTGTAATAAGACCTGATTTGTCTGTAAAACATTTCCCGCACTCAGAACATATCAGTGACCTCTCACCTGCCTTAGCTGGATGATGGGTAATAATCTTTGTGGTCTGTGTAAAACATTTGGCATCTATAGAACATGGAAACTCTGTATTTACTCTCAGAGCTGTAACAGATGCACCAATATCAGAGTGATCAGGAGAACATTTCCCAGGATCAGGGGGACCAGCTGATAGAGCTGGATGTATAATTGGGGTAATGGGGTTAGCTCCTGGAGAATCCTGTCTACTGTCATTATCTGTTATTTCAGAATCCAGGGATAACATTAGATGTCCTTCTGAGATATTCCTGCTTGTGTGTCCATCTGCTGGAAATAAAATACATTATGGAAATGTGACATTTTCTGTAACAATATTAATCTTACAAACAATAGAAGACGACTCTCTGGGACACTTAATTGTAAATGTGTGTGTATAATAAAACATAACTTTTAATGAAGGCTTTATAATATTGTGTCTCAGACTATCATTGTGTCCACCCTCCTGAGAACACTCACAATAACAAATGTAATATTATAATAAGACTTAGATATCTCTCTCTCTTGTACTGGTAACTAACCATGAAGTATAAATGGAGATGTAGTCACTCGCCAAGTCCTATGTCAGCACCGATGTAAAACAATGGATGAGGGGGGGCGTGGCTTGGCAAGCTGAGGAGGAAGATGTGCATCTGCTGAGCTCCCACTGTACTAGGTCTGAAATAGACCAGTTTTATGTTATTTCAGGGCATATTCCCTGTGCCCCTATTGCTCCTGCCTGTGCTGAGACGCTGACTGAGCAGCCTACGACTCAGGACCGTTCCCTGCCCTCCCTGCAGACCCCGGCCTACGTGCTCCTCTGAAGCCGGGAGCTAGATTTTGTGGTGTAGCCAGGACAGGCTTCCAGGAGCTGCAGACTGGAAGAGGAGACCCAGCGGCAGGCGCGGTGACTCAGACACAGCACTCACCTGCAGTGGAGACCTGCACTGTCCTGCTTCTGATCCCTGGGCAGGGGAAAGAGGTGTCCAGTGGTGCTGTGTGAAGCTATAGCCTCCTGGAAGAGTTCTCTTGTCAGCAGCAGCAGATTTCAGCGGCCATGATGGAGGAGGAATCCCTGCTAGCCACCACAGGGAGAGAACTTGCTTGGTGCCAAGTGCAGAGCTAGATGAGGTAACTGACCGGTCAGTAGCTTCTGTGTGCTGTCCCCACAACTCCTGTTACCTCTCAGTACATTTTTTCAGCTGATGCCCACATAGGAGAGTGACTTCCTTCCACTGCATACAGCAGCTGCACCCTCTATGCCACATTGAGTGACCTCACCTGAAGGAGCTATAGTGCACTGTTGTACACTCCTACTAAGAAGTATTTAGACTCTCTTTGCTATATATATATGCAGATTATCCTCACCTGCATAATTTCTACGTTACATATATTCACTCTGTTATCAGTCTTCTCTGTAAAATCTATAACAGATAGCTGGAGGGGAATGGATGAGCCTGGCTCTCCCTCTTGTGGACCACTGAGAGAACTGCATGATCACAACCTTCATTGATTGGGATCTTACCAGAGCTGTGATCTCTGTGGCTCCTGACCCCCCTCACATAGCGGATCACTGGCCACCCTATTGGATACCTTGAATACTAGATGTCTCGTTCTCAGACGCCCCTGCGTCACCTCCGCTTTATGACATTGCTTCCACCATGAATGTAATTTAGCCAAGCCACGCAGAGGGGAATGTGCAGTGTGACCCTACCTTGACTACGTTCAGCCATTTCTCTCATATCATAAATGCACACCTGATACCAGTCCTGATTGACCCGACACATGACGAAACGACGTACCTCAAGGAAACATAACGGACCTTTACCCAAACCCTCACGAATCTCAGCGTTCCACTCTTTATTCAAAACTCCTGTCGGTAGTAATTCACCTATACCAGTGACCCCCACGGCAGCGGTTGCCCAGACGGTCGGTGACGTTGCCAAGGAACAACACCAAACCGCTCAAATGACGACATCCGGAGCTGATGCCACCGACATGGCCGCTATACTGGCACAATTGCGTTCTCTCCCGACTCGCCAGGACTTTCAGCAAGATTTGCAGTCGATGGAGAAATGAATTCAAGACACTATTCAGACCAGAATTTCGGCTGTACAAGCTGATTTAACACAGGTGGGAGATAGAGTGGAGACACTGGAGATACGCACAGACGATATGGAATCCAAAATCGCTGATCTGTATGACCTGATATCGCGTCAATCCCGCTCGCTTGCAGACGCTACACGCAGACTTACGGATATAGATGACAGGGGTCGTAGAAACAATCTCAGAGTTAAGGGTATCCCTGAAGACGTTCTACCTCAAGACATCATAGCTGCTTTAACAAAGATATTCAATGAGATACTGGGTGCCTCAACAGACTCGCAAATTCTATTCGACAGGGCACATCGAGCTCTTCGCCCGAGGGGCCCCCCCTCTGAGAGGCCTCGCGACGTCATTTGTCGGTTGCATTATTTTCATGAAAAAGAAGAAATACTACGAAGATCTAGACAGGTGTCAAACATTGACTTTAAGGGCCACCAGGTTCAAGTTTTCCAAGACCTATCATGGCACACTTTACAACAGAGACGCCTACTGAAACCTCTCACAGACGCTCTCCGGAAGCGGGAGATTAAATTTCGATGGGGCTTCCCACTAAATATCCAGGTGACACACGAAGGTACCCGCCTCATCTTACAGGAATATGAAGATGTTCCTCAATTCTGTAGGACTCTTGGTCTACCGGTGCTTAGTCTACCTAATTGGCTGGACCCCCTTACAACCCCCTCCTCAGCCCACCCACAGAGAGAGGTCTGGAAGAAAGCAGGTCGCTTCCGAAGACGTTCCAGAACCAACCAGACTGGGGTGTCACGTGAGGATACTTGACTTGTCTCATTTCTCCTTTGACTTTATATTCATACCCATATGTGCCTTGTAGATTGCTACCTGTTTTCTAATATGTTTTTACCTTTTTTTTTTTTCTTTCTCTAAATGGTTTGACTACCACATCTGAATCTGGAGGCCATACTGAAGGCTATTATAAACCAGTTCTATTCTTATAGTTGATTGCTTTGAGAACTGGTTGGGTTGCATTACCCCTACTGCCATCGTACCCTTTTTTCTTTTTTTTTGTCTGTTGAGATGGCTGTTCGAATATAGTCCCTTTTTATTTTTATGATTCCTCAACTGGTACTTCTAGGACATCGCAGAAACAGGCTAGACATTTTCGGTCGATCTTACACGATTTCCAATTAGTGGATTCATGGCGTCTCCTTCACCCAGCCGACAGAGACTTCACCTTCTATTCGAACCCCCACAACTCATATTCTCGTATTGACTATCTCTGCGTGAGCCATAGGCATCTGGATATGTTGTTGGACGCTACCATTGGCCAAATTGTGGGGTCAGATCATTCCCCTATTTCGCTTACCCTTTCTTTACAGAATTCCCCACTGACACAATGGCAGTGGCGGTTTAATGAGCAGCTACTCCAAGACCCCGACAGCCGCGCCCAACTAGAAACAGCTATAGATGAGTATATTACGCTGAACACTACTGATGATTGTTCACCGGTAACCATCTGGGAGGCCCATAAGTGTGTTTTAAGGGGTAAATGCATTCAGATGGGTACATATTTAAAAAAGAAAAAAAACGAGTGCCGATTAGCTCTGCTGTCCAAAATACAGACATTGGAACAGTCACATAAAGCTTCTCTCACACACGATACACTTGTAGAACTTCAGAAGGCACGTGCTTCATTAAATAAATTACTTGATGATGGTACCCGCCGAGCATTTCGATGGTGCCGCCATAAATATTATAGATGGGGGAATAAGCCAGGGAAGTTACTGGCTAGGGCACTCAGAGCACAGAGATCCCTTACATTTATAACAAAGTTGAAGGACTCTAGTGGGAGCCTCCATGCCAGGAACAAAGATATAGCTGCCATATTTCAAGACTATTATACGGACTTATATAACCTTACGAAACGTTCACCTGCAGAACTTGCAGCTCATAAACTGGAACTAGAGAAATTCCTGCACTCAGTCTCTTTTCCTAGTCTTCCCTTAGAGGTGACCCGGGCACTAGAAGCCCCTTTTACAGAATCGGAGCTGATTACGGCCATGGGGACCTCCCCCTCTGGTAGGAGCCCGGGACCAGACGGTTTTCCGATAACTTACTATAAGGCATTTAAAGAGAAATTGGTACCACTCCTTTTGCGAGCCTGCAATGCAGTCTCAGTGGAGAATCCTTTCTCTAGCCAATCTCTCGGTGCCCACATTACGGTGATACCAAAGGAAGGTAAGGACCCCTCGCTCCCGTCTAGCTACAGACCCATCTCATTACTAAACGTAGACGTTAAGCTCTACGCCAAACTTCTGGCCAACCGTCTGGGCCCACTCCTGCCAGACATTGTTCACCCTGACCAGGTCGGCTTTGTAGTGGGAAGAGAAGCAAGAGACAACACCATCAGGGTATTTGACTTAATAGCACATGCTCAAGCTAACAATTCCCCAATGATGCTTCTCTCTACTGATGCCGAAAAAGCATTTGACCGCGTAGACTGGGCCTTTATGGAGGCAGTATTGATGAAACTGGGTCTCGTGACACATTCCTTCAAAAAGTGCTTGCACTTTATCGGGCTCCGACAGCACAAGTCAGGGTTAATGGGACCCTATCTGATCCAATAACAATATCCAACGGAACCAGGCAGGGATGTCCGCTCTCGCCTCTGCTATTTGTGTTGGGAATGGAGGCTCTAGCACGGTCGATCAGACAGAATCCAACTATTTCGGGCCTACAGGTCGGACATGTTGACCATCGCTTAGCTCTATTTGCAGATGACCTACTCGCAATCCTGACAAACCCGACAACCTCCCTCCCAAATCTTATGAAAGAATTCGACCAATTTAGTAAGCTTTCCAATTTCAAAATCAATTTTACCAAATCCACAGCCCTAAACATATCCCTCTCGACAGGTATCACATCGGCACTAAAAGCTTCCTTCCCCTTTGAGTGGCACCCATCACATGTTAAATATTTAGGAATACTAATTCCTTCTTCCCTTCAACGAACAACTACCCTCAACCATGAACCCTTATTGCGAAAGATCAAACAAGAGATGGCACGGTGGCTCACGCAGAGATTTTCATGGCTCGGCCGTATGAATGTAATTAAAATGAATGTATTGCCCAGACTGCTGTATATCTTCCAGACAATTCCCCTTAAACTTCCCCATCGTTTCCTACTGGACACTCATAAGGCAATCAGTCACTTTGTCTGGGGGGGAAGGAGACCCAGATTCAAACACAACCATCTCTCTAGAAGTAAATCGCAAGGGGGCCAACAATTACCCTTGATATCAGCCTACTACCAGGCCTCTATACTTTATAGAATTCTAGACTGGACACGCCCAGAATCAAATAGGAAACAATGGGTAACGCTAGAATCTTGTACGACACAAAAGAACCTCAGATACATTCCGTGGTTCCCCAAAATTGAGAAAATTGTGCATCCCACAGTAGGCCCCACCCTGGATGTCTGGAAATCGATTAGGACTAAATATGCCCTCTCAACCAGTAAGTCCCCCCTCATGCCCATCCTAGGTAACCTCACATTTACTCCAGGACTGTCGGGGGAGATAGCTGCCAGATGGAAAACTCTTGGGCTAGAACGGGCACATCAGATGTATAGTCGAGGTACAATCAGATCTTTTTCAGATTTGTGTGGTTCGGAAAGTGTACCCCCCAAGGACTTTTGGTTCTATTTACAACTCCGCCATTTTGTCCAATCACAGGGAAAGGACCTGACTCTCAACAGGGAATTTACCCCTTTTGAGAAACTATGCATACAGACTTCGGCTCCTACACACGTAATCTCTAAGGTCTACCGGATTGTTCTGGATGGTACATTTCCTGATACCCCCTCTTTCTGCACAGCTTGGGATTCTGACCTTGCCCATAGAGGGATACACATAGACTGGAAGAAACAATGTACTATAATGGCGCAGTGTTCCACTAGCCTGGAGGTCAGTGAAACTCAGTACAAGCTATTAACGAGATGGTATAGGTGCCCCACTTTACTCCATAAATGTTATCCGTCTGTATCGCCCCTGTGTTGGAGGTGTGGGGGAGACAGGGGCACACTAATACATATCTGGTGGGATTGCTCCCTCATAACCCCGTTCTGGCACGAGATTATAAAACTGACATCCAGGGTGGTGGGTTATGAAGTACCAAAGGGTCCTGACTTCTGGCTGCTGTCACACTCCGATATTCCTATGTCCAGATATAAACATTCCTTAATAAAACACTTAAGTAACGCAGCGAGAGCAGTGATCCCAGTCCACTGGCGTTCATCGGCAGCACCTACGATTTGGGAATGGTGTCAAAGAGTGGACTTTTATATGCGTATGGAGGACATCTACTACACTGCTCTAGAAAAACGTCCCACATATACTTCAACCTGGTTTCCGTGGCTTGAATTTAAGACCACGCGAGAATATACTGCACTGACCCCAACGAACCACGCTTCATGACAACCCCCCTGAGTACCACACACTTGGATAAATGCTCCAGATTATAAACTGACTTACCTGTACCGCAACCCTTGTCTTACCCATCCTTCCCTCCCACCTCTTACTATTTGATTTAGTGTTATTGTTATTTTTCTTATTTGTTGTTTCCGGAAATTACATGGAAACCTAATTGTTAATTATTTGTTATACATGAGACAAACGGTCACATGGTTGACTGCCCTGTACTTGAGATGTCCAAACTATTTGTGTCTCTGTTTTTTCTTTTGTTACTTGAAAAATTTAAAAAAAAGAATCTATAAAAAAAAAAAGAACTGCAGACAGTACGCACTGGGACGGGCGCCCAGCATCCTCTACGGACTAAGAGAAAAGGATTTACCGGTAGGTACCAAAATCCTATTTTCTCATACATCCTAGAGGATGCTGGGGACTCCAAAAGGACCATGGGGTCAATACCAAAGCTCCAAAACTGGCGGGAGAGTGCGGACGACTCTGCAACACCGATTGAGCCAACAAAGGGTCCCCCTCAGCCAGGGTATCAAACTTGTAGAGCATAGCAAAAAGCGTTTGAACCCGACCTAGTATCCACTCGGCAGCGTTGAAGCGCCGAGACTTCTCGGGCATCCTCCCAAGAAGAGCCCATCTTCCCAGCAGAAGGGGCCACCACCGACTTCGGTGACGGCAATCCAGCCGTAGAACGAACATGCCAAATAACTTCACAGATCCAGCGTGTAATAGACTGTATAACACAGTCACCCAAAGCATGCTGGGACATTCCAAACAGATTCACTGTTTCTCCAAACTGAGCCAAATTGGTGACCTAAATATTCAAATCCCTGGCTACCTGGAGAGAATTTGAATCAGCTAATGCCTAAGTAATCACCGGTATTAAAATAGGCCGATTTCTGCGAAACCCAAAAACCACTCATGGCTGAACTATTCACGAGTTCTCAATTCCTTTTCATTCACATGAGAGATAAAACAAGGCTCTTGTTATACAAAAAACCACCCCTTCCGACACCCGCCATGCGGATGTCAAAGGCAATAGCATGACCACTCTCTAAGAGATAATTTTTGTAAGCAATTATTAAGCCACACTGCACTGAAAAGGAACCCAACTTTAGGCTTGCATCCACACCGGCTTATAAAATACGGATAAGAACCACCTAGCTGAAAGTCTTCCATAGGAGCTTTCCCGGATACACACCAAGACACATAGTTACGTCAACCACTGGTGGTAAAGCTTAGCCGTTACTTCTTTCCTAGCCTGAGGACTTGAGGAAATTACTTCCCTGGGAACACCCTTTCGGCTTAGGATATGGCATTCAACCACCATGCCGTCAGACGCAGCCGCGGTAAGTCTTAAAACACACCCTGATCCTGTTGTAACAGATCCTCACGTAGAGGAAGAGGGCAGTAATCTTCTATGAGTACCTCAGGAAAAAGTAGATAACAAAACCTCTTTGACTAAACCAGACCCAAGAGGATCGCCTGAACCTTAGTTCATCCCACAATTATCACCTTCAGAAAGAGTGAAAACGGAGAGGCCACATAGACCGACTAAAAAAACACCCACGGTGTCACAAGGAAGTCCACTGCTATAGCACGAGTGTCCCTTGACCTGGAACAACATCCCAACAGCCTCTCGTTGCGGTGAGACGCCAATATATCCAATTGCGACATTCCTCAGAGACCTGTCACGTCTGTGAAAATTTCTCGCAGACTATTGAATTTCTCCTGGATGGAGATCGCGCCAGCAGAGGTAATCTATTTCTCCGTCGTTCACCTTCGGAACAAAGACTGCTAATATAGTGTTTACACGACTTTCTACCCAACAGCGAAACTGTGTATCTTCTGCCATTGCCGCTTTGCTCCTTGTTCCGCCATAGCGGCCTACGTACGCCACCGCTGACAAGTTGTCAGGCAGAACTACACGGGTAGAATATGACGAATACGTTAGTCGAAACTAACTCTTAATTCAAGAAAGCATATAGCAGACAAGCTTTCCAAATTGACCTTATCCCCTGGAAATACGTCCCTTGCAAGTACTGCTCCCCTGCCGTGGAAATCTGTATGCACGGACACCAGGATCTACACTCGGAAACCGAACCTTCATCCCTCTAGAAGGAGAGAACCAAGCAGACACCACAGAAGTGATGTCCTGGCCGTTAGAATTATATTCAGGTGCATATGCAGTTGAGACCCGGACCACATTCCCAACTGGTCTCTTGAAAGCCACCCTGGCATTAGACCCGCCTACCAACAAAAACGAGGCTCCTCAGGCCGCACCCAACCGTTTAAATAACGGAACACATTGATGAAGTGTCACAGCAAAGCTGATCCAACTCTGGATCTTCAGACCTTTTTTCACAGGAAAAGCACCAAACCTTAACCGGTCATTATCAGCTCTAAAACCCAACTCCGACATCTGTATCATTGGAAACAACAGCCAAACCCTGTGTCGAAGAACAGTCATGTCAGGAATCGACTTACCAGGCTGACATCCGTCCGCCGCTGCGGACTCCGTCCTGGCTCCCTGCGGTCACCTGTCACCTATGCCCCTGCCATGGGACATCATCAAGGGCCTAGGAACACTCCTGAGACAGCGGGCGTGTAGCGCGCCGCGTCCCCGCTAGGCCGCGGCGTGGGCGCCGCCATGACAGTCTGCAAACAGCCAGTATACTGCGGCCAATCCGGTGCTTGGCCGCACCCACTTTTCCTTCACTCACCCAATCCCTGCGCACCATGGGGTACATAAGAGGCTACAGGTTCAGTCTACAGGGATCCTGGACTTTGTGTCTTTCCAGCGACCTATATGAAAGGATCGGTTCCTGTTTCTCCTGAGTTCCTGGTTCTCTGCTAAGAACTTGTACTCCTGGTTACTCTGCACTCTTCCGTGGAACTTCAAGGCCCAGCAATACCTGCAACCTGCATAAGGCTTCACACTCATCACCACCTTGTGTGCTTCAGCCTGCAGTTGAAGACTGACTCCAGGTGTGTTCATTCCTCCACCTGTGACACAGCTTGCTGCTGCCAGTGCCTCATCACCTGCACTGTGAAGTCAGACTCCTGCTTATGCTCAGGTTTGCCATTTCCATCTACTGCCTAAGTTTCCTGTTTTAAAACCCTGCACTGGTTTCCAAGCCAGAACCATCTCATAAACATTTGTTCTTCTGATTATATATTTCCGGATATTATTTCTCAATTCATCTGTCATCCATTGCCATAGACTTTCAGTTACCATACTGAGTGATTGACTTTTTCATCTGTTATTATTGTTTCTGCTTCAATACTGTTATTATCATCTGCCTAATAAAATACCATTGCGCTCATGCGCAGGAACGTTATCCAACCTCCTCGTTTCCTTCCTTCTACCTCCACTGACCCACTAGCGCCCCCTCCGGGGACACAGACCAAACACAATCTGACAGTAAGTCCAGGATCGATGGACTCGGATGGTGGACGGAGTGTGGGGTCAGAGGCCTTGCAAGATCTGGTCTCCCGTCTGGATGGTCAAGAGGTTGCGCAGCAGCAGATGCTTCACTTCCTGCAAGGGATGTCCTCCCGATTGGATACACTGCAGCAATCCCTGCCTAGTGTACTCTCACCTACTGTTCCTGTTACTCCAGCACCTGCCAGTGCTGTAAGTTCTTCTATGTCGGCTGCATCAGCTCCAGTGTCACGTCTGCACCTGCCCGTGCCGAGCAAATATGATGGCAGTCCTAAATTATGTCGCGGGTTTCTCAATCAGTGTGAAATACAGTTTGAGTTATTGCCACATAACTTTCCCACGCCAAGGTCCAAGGTTGCCTACATTATTTCCTTGCTCTCTGGATCTGCTCTGAGCTGGGTGTCTCCTCTGTGGGAACGTGCTGACCCTCTGATTAACAACTACACAGACTTCGTGTCAACCTTTAGACGGATCTTTGACGAGCCTGGTCGTGCAACATCAGCTTCGGCAGACCTGATCCAACTTCGTCAAGGTAACCGAAGCATGGGACAATATGTCATCCAGTTCCAGACATTGGCTGCAGAGATTCAGTGGAACAACCAAGCTCTGGTAGCAGCCTTCTGGCACGGACTCTCGGATCGGATCAAGGACGAACTGGCAACCCGTGACATTCCTGTTCAACTGTCTGATTTGATCTCCCTGTGCATTAAGTTGGACTCTCGCATCCGCGAACGCAATAATGAACGCGCTCGGAGTGAGCCTCGCAGATCAAGGTTCATACCTTCTGTACAGTTCCAGTCTCCCTCTTCTGACGAGCCTATGCAGATAAATAGGTCCCGCCTAACTCCTGAAGAGCGGGCAAGAAGAATACGTGAGAGACTCTGTCTATACTGTGCTGCTGCGGGCCATCAAATTAACTCCTGCACGATGCGTTCTGGAAACGCCAGATCCTGACTTGTAAGGGAGGAGTCAAGTTAGGATCTTTCAGTCAAGCTCCTTCTCAACAAGATCTCATTCTTCCAGTGACGCTAGAGACTTCCGTTGGGCTCCAGTCTGCGTCAGCATTAGTGGACTGCGGTGCTGCAGGAAATTTTATCACCCAAGCTGCGGTAAATAAATTTTGCCTATCTACCTGTGAACTTTCTTGTCCAGTGTACATTACTGCTGTGGATGGTAGTAGAATCTCCAAGGGGAACATTTCACATCAAACTACCCCAGTGGTTCTGGGAGTTGGATTTCTCCATTCAGAACTGATCAAGTTCCTGGTCATCCCTCAAGCCACCCAGGAGATTGTCTTGGGCATGCCTTGGCTCCAGCTACATAACCCACAGTTTGACTGGACAACGTTGCAGCTTACCTCATGGGGTTCACACTGTCATCACTCCTGCTTAGCCCAAGTGTGTCCCATTAAGTCTACCGAAGTAAAGACACAGCTAAGTCTCCCAGCAGCTTATCAAGACTTCGCAGACGTCTTCTGTGAAAAGGCTGCTGATATTCTGCCGCCCCATAGGGAATGGGATTGTCCCATCGATCTCCTTCCTGGCAAGAAGCCACCTAGGGGGCGCACCTACCCTTTGTCTGTTCCTGAAACTGAGGCGATGAGTAATTACATCAGAGAGAATCTTCAGAAAGGATTCATCCGTCCATCATCATCACCCGCTGGTGCAGGTTTCTTCTTTGTCAAAAAGAAGGATGGAGGACTGCGTCCATGCATTGACTATCGGGGTCTCAATGACATTACCATCAAGAATAGTTATCCTTTACCACTCATTACCGAACTTTTTGATAGAGTTAAGGGGGCCCGCATCTTCACCAAGTTAGATCTCCGCGGTGCCTATAATCTCATCAGAATCCGGAGTGGTGACGAGTGGAAGACAGCTTTCAACACTCGAGATGGCCATTATGAATACCTGGTAATGCCATTTGGGTTGAGTAATGCTCCAGCGGTATTTCAACACTTTGTGAACGAAATTTTTCGTGATGTCCTGTATAAGTACCTCGTTGTTTACTTAGATGATATTCTTATCTTTTCCCAAGACCTTCCATCTCATCGCCTACAAGTCTGTGAAGTTCTCCGACGTCTTCGTGAGAACCGTCTCTACGGGAAACTATCTAAATGCACCTTTGAAGTTCCCTCTATACCCTTCCTGGGTTATATAATTTCCGGATCGGATCTTCAGATGGACCCGACAAAATTGGAAGCTATTGCCAATTGGTCCATTCCAAATTCCCTCAAGTCTATCCAGCGGTTCCTGGGTTTCGCCAACTACTATAGAAAATTTATTCGAGGATTCTCCACTCTCATCGCTCCTATTACCAACCTGACTCGGAAAGGGGCAGATCATTCCAACTGGTCAGAAGAAGCCTTGGCAGCCTTCCGGAAGATCAAGCTAGCCTTTATGTCTGCTCCAGTGCTGTCGCAGCCAGATGTCAACAGACCGTTCGAGTTGGAGGTAGATGCCTCTACAGTTGGGGTTGGAGCTGTTCTCTCCCAGAAGGGATCTGATGGGAAAGTCCACCCTTGTGGATTCTATTCTCGCAAGTTTCTTCCTGCAGAAGCTAACTACTCCGTGGGAGATCAAGAGTTACTGGCAATTAAGCTGGCTCTCGAGGAATGGAGATATCTCCTAGAAGGGGCCAAACATCCGTTTAACATCTTCACGGATCATAAAAACCTGCTATATTTAAAAGCAGCTCAGTGCCTTAACCCTCGCCAGTCCAGGTGGGCTATGTTTTTCTCACGTTTTAATTTTAAGCTTCATTTCCGCCCAGGTTCACAGAATGTGAAAGCCGACGCATTATCCCGATCCATGGAATCTGAAGAGGGAACATCTGACTCTGTGCCACATTCCATCCTGAGTCCCGTGGTTTTCGCTGCCTCTCAAGTCTCCCCAGCTCCTCCTCCTGGTAAGACTTTTGTTTCCCCAGAGCTCCGTCCCAAGTTGCTATCTTGGGCCCATCAATCCAAGTTCACTGGTCATCCTGGTGTCCTGAAGACATTCAAGTTCCTTTCTGCGTCATATTGGTGGCCAAAGATGAAAATGGACATCCAGGATTTCGTGGCATCCTGTCCTAAATGTGTGCAGCACAAGACTCCTCGTCAGTCTCCAGCAGGTCAGTTACAACCCTTGTCTGTCCCTAGTCGTCCTTGGTCTCACCTGTCCATGGATTTTATCACTGACCTTCCTCCTTCTCAGGGACATAATACCATTTGGGTTGTAGTGGACAGATTCACCAAGATGGCTCATTTTGTTCCTCTCCAGGGTCTCCCTTCTGCCCCGAAACTTGCCCAAATCTTCCTACAGGAGATTTTCCGCTTACATGGTTTACCCTCTGAAATAATATCTGATCGGGGGGTACAGTTTGTAGCGAGGTTTTGGAGGGCCCTCTGTTCTGCCATGCAGGTTAAATTGAAATTCTCGTCATCATACCATCCTCAGACGAATGGGCAGACAGAGAGAGTCAATCAAGAACTTGAGACTTTTTTAAGATTATATGTGTCATCTTCCCAGGATGATTGGTTCAATCTGCTCCCATGGGCCGAGTTTGCCCATAACTTTCGATATCATACTGCTACTGAAACGACACCATTCTTTGCAGTATATGGGCAACATCCCCGTGTACCTGAATTCCAAGAACTCCCTCATATAGATGTTCCTGCTGCCACTACTGCTCTGACTCAGTTTTCATCCATTTGGAAAAAAATTCATGTTTCCCTCAAAAAGGCCTCCAGTCGATACAAGATCTTCGCCGACCGCAAGAGACGTGCGGTTCCCCATTTGAAACCTGGGGACAAGGTTTGGTTATCAACCCGCAACCTTCGTCTCAGGGTCCCATCCATGAAGTTTGCACCACGCTTCATTGGTCCTTACCCTATCGAGAGTGTCATCAACCCAGTGGCTTACAAGTTGAAATTACCATCTTCCCTTCGTATACCTAACGCTTTTCACATTTCTCTCCTCAGACCTCTAGTCCTAAACCGCTTTCAGAATACTCTTCCAGTAGGTCCCAAGGTTCGAACTCAGCGGGGCGTGGAATTCGAGATCAATAAGATTCTGGACTCCCGTTGCCGGTATGGACGTCTCCAGTACCTGGTCGATTGGTTCGGTTATGGCCCAGAGGAGAGAAGCTGGGTGAATTCATCTGATGTCCATGCTCCTAGGTTGGTCCGTGTCTTCCACAGCACTCATCCCTCCAAGCCACGTGGGTGTTCGGTGTCCACCCCTAAAGGAGGGGGTACTGTCAGGAATCGACTTACCAGGCTGACATCCGTCCGCCGCTGCGGACTCCGTCCTGGCTCCCTGCGGTCACCTGTCACCTATGCCCCTGCCATGGGACATCATCAAGGGCCTAGGAACACTCCTGAGACAGCGGGCGTGTAGCGCGCCGCGTCCCCGCTAGGCCGCGGCGTGGGCGCCGCCATGACAGTCTGCAAACAGCCAGTATACTGCGGCCAATCCGGTGCTTGGCCGCACCCACTTTTCCTTCACTCACCCAATCCCTGCGCACCATGGGGTACATAAGAGGCTACAGGTTCAGTCTACAGGGATCCTGGACTTTGTGTCTTTCCAGCGACCTATATGAAAGGATCGGTTCCTGTTTCTCCTGAGTTCCTGGTTCTCTGCTAAGAACTTGTACTCCTGGTTACTCTGCACTCTTCCGTGGAACTTCAAGGCCCAGCAATACCTGCAACCTGCATAAGGCTTCACACTCATCACCACCTTGTGTGCTTCAGCCTGCAGTTGAAGACTGACTCCAGGTGTGTTCATTCCTCCACCTGTGACACAGCTTGCTGCTGCCAGTGCCTCATCACCTGCACTGTGAAGTCAGACTCCTGCTTATGCTCAGGTTTGCCATTTCCATCTACTGCCTAAGTTTCCTGTTTTAAAACCCTGCACTGGTTTCCAAGCCAGAACCATCTCATAAACATTTGTTCTTCTGATTATATATTTCCGGATATTATTTCTCAATTCATCTGTCATCCATTGCCATAGACTTTCAGTTACCATACTGAGTGATTGACTTTTTCATCTGTTATTATTGTTTCTGCTTCAATACTGTTATTATCATCTGCCTAATAAAATACCATTGCGCTCATGCGCAGGAACGTTATCCAACCTCCTCGTTTCCTTCCTTCTACCTCCACTGACCCACTAGCGCCCCCTCCGGGGACACAGACCAAACACAATCTGACAAGTCAGAGAGAAACAACGATTTGCACCCTTATACAGGGGCAACCGGATAATGACCTGATCCTGACGCACCTCTGCATGGCGTCGCGTACTATCTCCCTTTCCAGAGTGGAACGGCAAGATCTATTAAACAAACAATAAGGGGAAACAACCGTAACTCAGAATGTTCGCCTCCGGAGTCTATAAATAACCCCCGGGTCCTAGTCTATTCCCGGGCCAACTGAGAATTAGTAGATGAGTGCCCACCAGAGTGGGGACCAGCCCGATAGACTCAGCGACAAGTGTTGGATGCGGAGGAAACCGAAAACAACCTCCACTTCTGCAAACCTAACAAGGCTGCAGAACTCTTACCTTCTCAACTTCCACTGTCTGCACAGAAAAGGAAAAGAAAAGACGGTATCGAACCGGTTAAAACGACTGCATCCCACAAAAGAATGCGTCTCCAACCGCTGCGAAGGAGGCTAACTTACGAAGTTAGACTTACCAGAGGTAACCGCCGAGATTGAGTGAACAGAGGCCTCTCTCCAGTATCTCTTGGAGACATCCTCAGCTTTTTCCCGGTCACACCTCCTGCTGTCACGCGGTAGCCTGCTGCAATGTTATAAGGTAGAGTCAACAAAGGCCAGCTTACCCACTCTGGGTAGGGTAATTCTATCGGATGGCTACCCGAATACAACACACCCTCAAGTGCATGCAGTGCATACAAGGTCAAAGTATAGAAATAAAATATCACTTAGCTTCCTGTATATGATCCCTTGCGGCCAGGCTCTGCGTCGACCAGGAGTTGACTGTCATAATGTTCTCTCCGCGTCAGGAAGAGAATAATATTCGGACTCCTTGATAGGATCGGAAACCAACTCGTCACGGCCCATCTAGAGCTTAATCAACAGAGCGACCAGCACATGAATAAGAATACCATTATTTTAGCAATCATGGATATACATCATGTAATACACAATAAAACACACATATCCTAGTCCTGCATATATAAACCTATATCTACATATACACACATATAGATATAACCTATACGCAAGTGGATTGTCCAGAACCGTCAGGTTCCTAGAGACAGTAATGTGTTGTGAATGTGTATGACCCTGCGCTGATATGCTCTACCAGGAACGTTATGGTGGACAGAACCTTAGGAAATGTCGACAGCAAGGAATAGTACTAATAATATTACACCAGTATTCATCAGAAACATCATATGACTATTACAATACACATATAGCCACATATCCTATATATATATACATATATACACATATACATATACCATACACATATGTAATCAGATCGTCCCGAGCCTTCTGGTCCCAGTGACATTATGACACGAATGCTGTTCAGGGCGCCCCGTGCGCCCCGCACCCAAGCAAGGCTTTCAGTATGTCGGCTTTGCCTCGACTGTAAATGGCGGGGGTAACGGCCGCGGTGTCCGGGGAACTGCTGTCTTCTCCCCGCTCAGTAACTGCCGTTCAGGGCGCTCCCCCCCCAGCGCCCTGCTCATGGAAGCCGGCGGCGCTGGAAGAAGTGGCGCGTAGCGCGTTATAAGCCACCCGCGGGGTCCGGAACACGGAGCAACGGTCCCTCACTACAATAGAGCCCCAGTATGTACCTTGCTGCCCAGGGCGCTCCCTCCACGGCGCCCTGTACCCGTGGAAGCTGGCGGCGGGAGATCAATGGCGCATAGGTGCTGTTGCTGGCGGGGGTATGAGACACGGTGCTAAGGCACCGAAAAACTTTCACTGCCAGCCCTTCTCAGAAAACAGTAACCTGCTGCCCAGGGCGCTCCCCCCCCAGCGCCCTGCACCCTGGAGTGCTGTAGGTGTGTGGGAGCATGGAGCTTTTGTACCTCCGTTACTGAAGTCATCTGCCGTCACTGAAGTCTTCTGATCTTCTCATACTCACATGGCTTCTTTCTTCTGGCTTCTGTGAGGGGGGTGACGGCGTGGCTCCAGGAACAAGCAGCTAGGCGCACCAAATAATCGAACCCTCTGCAGCTAATGGTGTCCAGTAGCCGAGAAGCAGAGCCTTGAAACTCACAGAAGTAGGTCCTGCTTCTCCCCCCTCACTCCCACGATGCAGGGAGCCTGTAGCCAGCAGGTCTTCCTGAAAATAAAAAACCTAACATAAAGTCTTTCAGAGAAACTCAGTAGAGCTCCCATCACTCCTGGGCACAAAGTCTGAGGTCTGGAGGAGGGGCATAGAGGGAGGAGCCAGTTCACACCCAGTTTAAGTCTTTGTAGTGTGCCCAAGCTCCTGCGGATCCGTCTATACCCCATGGTCCTTTTGGAGTCCCCAGCATCCTCTAGGACATAGGAGAAAAGCTATTTAATCTGTGAATTTATTTTGGCGCCAAAAGGGTACACAACAAAAAGCACCCATACCTTTTGTATACCCTCTCACATTGTTGCCATAAGACTCAAATTGTTAGATTCATTTAGATCTGTGAAACCGGTTACATTTGTTGCTATATAGTTAAAACTAAAATAAATGTTCAAGGAAGTAAGTGTAAAGCACAAACGCAGTCTGACCTGGTTGTAAAGTTTTATACAGAAAGAAACTGTGTTATGTTAAGTGAGCGATTGTAGTTAGTATTGCTCACATTTATAGAAGTTGTGGGATTTATTTTATTGCGGACGTACGGTTTTGTACACATGTCTCGGACAAAGTACAGGACTGCGCATGCGGCGTAAAAGACACGCACGATCGCGTGTTTACGCAAAGTGCGCAAGAGTACGGGCGCTAAGTACAAATTACACAATAGTTCGTTTAGTTTAAAGGTGGGACAGTAGCCATGCTATAATAGGACAAAACTGCCCGGTTTCTAAAGCAGATTAGTATAAAAAAAAATTTTTTGAAATTGCCTCAGGGGTAAAGCTGCCAACCTGAATGAATCCAAATTTTCTGTACAGAAAAACAAAGTATAATTGAGTGAGCGAACGTAGGAGTGAGTGGATATTCAAACCCCGGGAAATCGGGATCCAGTCATGTGGTACATCAAGTAAGTGGAGGCTTGGTGGCGTGAGGCGGCAGACTCACGTTAGTATAAGGTTTAATATGCAAATTGTGAGGTAATTTGCAGAGGAGCATAAGTATTGCGAAGTATTAAAGTAAAAAGGTTTTTGTATTACGCTCCGGGCTGAGGGTCACAGTTTGTACATTGACCTGTGGTTGTACGGCAGATAGGTAACAAGTACCTATATGCTGCGCAATTGGACCGCACGTTTGTGGGTGCGATATATACAGCGCAACTTGATACCCCTTTATGAACTTTTGCGTAAAATCGCGGTATCATGAGCGCTGTGTAGAGCATACGCAAGTGTGATTTGTGTATAAGAGTATAAGGAGTTTTCGCTGGTCTCTCTCAGGAAAATCTCCAGCGGTGTATATTCACTGGAATAGGTAAGTCCCTCCTAACACTTCCAGTGAATAGAAACCAGATGTCACAACTGAGGGTCTGGGCTGACAGGAAGAAGCTTCAGTTGTAGGGGCTGAGATAAAGTTAAACTTGGGAGGTTTAATCAGACCCCTGGACATGTAAGTATTGTGTAGAAGGATTACCCGAAGGTGTGACCATGACAACCAGGGTTTAAAAGTCAATAAAAGTTTTTATCAACAAACTCCGTATTTGCACAGCAGTGATTAACGAATAAGAATAAGCAGTGATAAAATGGTACAGTTCCTGGATCACTATGAACTTGGCTGAAGCCACAGGGTACTGGTAGGATAAGGAACAGGTGTTAACGTCCCAGTGATGGATTGTCCTTACCAGGCCTGTCTGTAGTAGTGAGGATAGCCGAGGAACACGTCAGCAGATGTAACAGGTGGAGCTGGTAACACTGTAGCTTGAGAGAACTGCTGTGGAAGCTGGATTGAACCAGCCAGGTGGTGGAAACACAGAGTGGATGCTGAATGGAATCAGCCAGGTGATGGAAACATGGAGTGGATGCTGGATGGAACCAGCCAGGTAGGAGGATGATGCTAGGGAGCGAGGATACAGGAAAGATGATAAGTAGGTACCGATGGTTTGTGGATATTGCTGGTATGTAGGTATCCGCTGGAACATCACCGGAACTTACATACACATACAGAGCAGTTATACTCAGTACCGGCTGTGTCACTAACACTACATTATCCATATTACTGCTACACCATGTGACATACACATACAGAGCAGTTATACTCAGTACCGGCTGTGTCACTAACGTTACATTATCCATATTACTGCTACACCATGTGACATACACATACAGAGCAGTTATACTCAGTACCGGCTGTGTCACTAACGCTATATTATCCATATTACTGCTACATCATGTGACATACACATACAGAGCAGATATACTCAGTACCGGCTGTGTCACTAACGCTACATTATCCATATTACTGCTACGCCATGTGACATACACATACAGAGCAGTTATACTCAGTACCGGCTGTGTCACTAACACTACATTATCCATATTACTGCTACACCATGTGACATACACATACAGAGCAGATATACTCAGTACCGGCTGTGTCACTAACGCTACATTATCCATATTACTGCTACACCATGTGACATACACATACAGAGCAGTTATACTCAGTACCGGCGGTGTCACTAACACTACATTATCCATATTACTGCTACGTCATGTGACATACACATACAGAGCAGTTATACTCAGTACCGGCTGTGTCACTAACGCTACATTATCCATATTACTGCTACGCCATGTGACATACACATACAGAGCAGTTATACTCAGTACCGGCTGTGCCAATAACACTACATTATCCATATTACTGCTACGCCATGTGACATACACATACAGAGCAGTTATACTCAGTACCGGCTGTGTCACTAACACTACATTATCCATATTACTGCTACACCATGTGACATACACATACAGAGCAGTTATACTCAGTACCGGCTGTGCCAATAACACTACATTATCCATATTACTGCTACACCATGTGACATACACATACAGAGCAGTTATACTCAATACCGGCTGTGTCACTAATGCTACATTATCCATATTACTGCTACGCCATGTGACATACACATACAGAGCAGATATACTCAGTACCGGCTGTGTCACTAATGCTACATTATACATATTACTGCTACACCATGTGACATACACATACAGAGCAGTTATACTCAGTACCGGCTGTGTCACTAACACTACATTATCCATATTACTGCTACACCATGTGATATACACATACAGAGCAGTTATACTCAGTACCGGCTGTGTCACTAACACTACATTATCCATATTACTGCTACACCATGTGACATACACATACAGAGCAGTTATACTCAGTACCAGCTGTGTCACTAACATTACATTATCCATATTACTGCTACACCATGTGACATACACATACACAGAAGTTATACTCAGTACCGGCTGTGTCACTTAAGCTACATTATCCATATTACTGCTACACCATGTGACATACACATACAGAGCAGCTATACTCAGTACCGGCTGTGTCACTAACATTACATTATCCATATTACTGCTACACCATGTGATATACACATACAGAGCATACTCAGTACCGGCTGTGTCACTAACACTACATTATCCATATTACTGCTACGCCATGTGACATACACATACAGAGCAGTTATACTCAGTACCGGCTGTGTCACTAACACTACATTATCCATATTACTGCTACACCATGTGACATACACATACACAGCAGTTATACTCAGTACCGGCTGTGTCACTTAAGCTACATTATCCATATTACTGCTACACCATGTGACATACACATACAGAGCAGTTATACTCAGTACCGGCTGTGTCACTAACACTACATTATCCATATTACTGCTACACCATGTGACATACACATACAGAGCAGTTATACTCAGTACCGGCTGTGTCACTTAAGCTACATTATCCATATTACTGCTACACCATGTGACATACACATACAGAGCAGCTATACTCAGTACCGGCTGTGTCACTAACATTACATTATCCATATTACTGCTACACCATGTGATATACACATACAGAGCAGTTATACTCAGTGTTAAGCGCCGGGGTCCGCTCGTCGGTGCGGCCCGGCGCCTAGCAACCAGGGACGCCGTGCGCGTTCAGCCGCCGGCTCCCTGGCAACGCTAGACGCCAGGCGCACAGAGCCGCTCTGACCTTAGCAACGGGGACGCCACGTTCAGCCGCGTTCCCCGTTGCTGGGTCTGTCCTAATTACCTGATTATGTGCTGGCCGTGCAGCATGCAAGCTGCACGGCATTTCCGTAGATTACCCTGTCTGGATCTTGATTGGAGGGTTCCTGAATAAAGGCACCCTCAGGACTTCTTACAGACGCCGGTGATAGCTTCCTGTTTGCCTGTGTCTGCTACAGAGAGTTTCCAGTCCTGCTCATCCGGTTGTTTCTGTCCTCAGAGATCCTGTACTCGGAAGTTTGCCATCTATTCCTGGAGTCTGACCGAGCACCTTTAACATCCTGTGGTGTTCGTGAGTCGCGGCTCAGCCGTGTGTTGCGGCGTGTCCGCTTACTGTTTATTATTTAGTCAATTTGTGTTCTGGAGCTTTTGCGGAGGATTCCGCTCCCACAGATCCACTCTGGTATCCAGCGGTGCTGGATAGGAGTAACGGATCAGTGGATCTTTGGTTGTCCTTTTCCCTGGCGGCTAGTCCGCACATACCTTTGGTTTAAGTTAGTTAGCTTGTAACCCCTGGCCTGGTTGCTTAGTCAGAGGGCCCCTTGTTATCACCCTGTCTCGGATTTCCCTTTGTCTCCCATTTAGACCTGCGGGGGCATCGGGGTTGGGCAGACATAATCCGCCCTTCGAACGCGGCTGCCATGGGCTCAAGCAACCATAGTCTCGCAAGGGATTTCTGATAACACGGGCGAGACAACGGAGTTAGGGCGCCAGGGGTTACTAGGCTCTCCCGCTCCCACAACCAGCATATCTTCCCAGTACTCAGACCTCTGCCATAAGATCTCCTCTGGTCTGGAGTACGGGAATCATAACATTATCACCGGCCAGACAAAAGAAAAAATTTAAATTAACAGGAGTTAATTTTTTCACTTATTCAGTTGGGAGATTTTGTCGGCCTCATGAATCCCGCCGGTGTTGGGCCAAATCCTGGCCAGCTTCTAGTTAGTCAGATTCAAGAACTTACTCAGATGGTTCAGGATCTGTCCCTCCGGGTGAGGTCACAGGAAGATCTGTTATGGACTTCCCCGAGGGTCATCCCTGAACCAAAAATGCATCTGCCTGACCGTTTTTCTGGGGATAGAAAACAGTTTTTTAATTTTAAAGAGTCTTGTAAACTTTATTTTCGTTTAAGACCAGTCTCCTCAGGTACGGAGGCTCAGCGGGTTGGAATTATTATTTCTCTGCTTCAGGGGGATCCTCAGACCTGGGCTTTTGGTTTAAAGACAGACGATCCGGCCTTATCGTCTGTAGACGCCTTTTTAAGATCTTTAGGGCTATTGTATGACGACCCTGATAGAGAGGCGTCCGCTGAGAGTCAGTTGCGTGCTCTTAGACAGGGTAGGAATCCCGCAGAGAATTATTGTACGGAGTTTCGCCGTTGGTCGAACGACTGTGGATGGAATGACCCAGCCCTGCGCAGTCAGTTTCGCCTCGGCTTATCTGAATCTATAAAAGACAGTCTCCTTCAGTATCCCGCTCCTGAGACTCTCGATAAACTCATGGAGCTCTCTATTAAGATAGATCGTCGGCTCAGAGAGCGGAGGGCTGAAAAAGGGGCATCTGTCGGGTCTACTCCTAGTGTGCTTTCCATTCCTGTAGACATGGAGGAGCCTATGCAGATAGGTCTCTCCAAATTGTCTCCTGAAGAAAGAACCAGGAGGCAAAATTCTGGTCTTTGTTTATACTGTGGAGGTAAGGGACATTTTGCCGTAGTTGTCCGAACAAATCGGGAAACTTCCTGACCAAGTGAGTTGTGAGGGGGTTCACTTTGGTCTGCAGCTTATCTCCTCAAATAATTCACTGTTAGTTCCTGCTAAAGTTTCCTTTGGCAGCCTCTGTTCCTCGGTCTCTGCTTTTGTGGACAGTGGAGCTGCAGGGAACTTTATGGATTTAACATGGGCCAAGGCCTTAGGTATTCCTCAGTTAACCTTGGGTAGATGTGTCACCATGCATGGTTTAGATGGGAGTCCCTTGTCCAATGGGGTTATTTCTCTATGTACACCTCCTGTTTTACTCTCGGTGGGAGCCCTGCATTCTGAAAAGATAGAGTTTTTCCTTACTCATTGTCCAGCAGTTCCAGCAGTTCCTGTGGTTCTGGGTCACCCTTGGCTGGCCTTTCATAATCCCATCATTGATTGGCAGTCGGGGGAGATCTTACAATGGGGTACCATCTGTAATAAAGAATGTATTACGCTTCCTATCCGAGTAGCTGCCGCCGTTCCTGCACCCATTCCTGAGGAATATCAGGATTTTGTTGACGTGTTTTCCAAGGGCAATGCGGATATTCTGCCTCCCCATAGGCCTTACGATTGTGCCATTGAGCTAATTCCTGGTGCCACGTTGCCTAAAGGAAGGTTATATGCATTGTCTGGTCCTGAAACTGTGGCCATGAATGAGTATGTGAAAGAAAGCCTTGGGAAAGGTTTTATCAGGCCATCTAAATCCCCTTTAAGTGCAGGTTTCTTCTTCGTAGAGAAGAAGGATGGTTCACTCAGACCCTGCATTGACTTTAGAGCTTTGAATAAAATCTCAGTAAAGAATACTTACCCTCTGCCGCTGATCTCTGTCCTCTTTGATCAGCTACGTTCGGCTGTGATTTTTTCTAAGATTGACCTAAGAGGAGCATATAACCTCATCAGAATCAAGTCAGGGGATGAGTGGAAAACGGCATTCAGTACTCAATCAGGCCACTATGAGTATCTGGTTATGCCATTCGGCCTGTCAAACGCTCCGGCAGTTTTCCAGGATCTCATTAATGATGTGCTCCGTGAATTTCTTGGAAGATTCGTTGTAGTCTACTTAGACGATATTTTGATATATTCTGACTCTGTAGAACAACATGTTACCCAGGTGCGTCAGGTGCTAAAGAAATTACGTGAAAATCACCTATATGCCAAGCTGGAGAAGTGTGAATTTCATGTCACGGAGGTATCCTTTTTAGGGTACATTATTTCCCCTCGGGGATTCCGTATGGAACCAAAGAAGCTCCAAGCCATCCTTAGTTGGGCGCAACCCACCAACTTAAAAGCAATTCAGCGCTTTTTAGGGTTTGCGAACTACTATAGAAGATTTATTCACTCTTTCTCTGACCTAGTTGCTCCCATTGTGGCACTTACTAAGAAGGGAGCAGATCCTACCAATTGGTCATGTGAAGCTGAGTTATCTTTTCAGGCCTTGAAACAAGCCTTTGTCTCAGCCCCTGTCCTTAGACATCCCAACCCAGAATTGCCTTTCATTGTTGAGGTTGATGCCTCGGAGGTTGGAGTAGGGGCTATCCTTTCTCAGAAGGATCCAGATTCCCTTGAATTACATCCTTGTGCCTTTATGTCCAGGAAATTCTCATCTGCAGAATCCAACTACGATGTTGGTAACCGGGAATTGCTGGCTATTAAATGGGCTTTCGAGGAGTGGAGGCATTGGCTTGAAGGAGCGACCCATACCATTTCAGTTTTGACTGATCACAAAAATCTTCAATACATTGAATCAGCTAAACGACTGAATGCCCGGCAGGCTCGTTGGGCTTTATTTTTTACTCGTTTCAAATTCATTATCACCTTCAGGCCAGGTTCCAAGAATACTAAGGCAGATGCCCTGTCACGCAGTTTTCTTCCAGTTCAAGACAACAGTCCTGTTACTCCCATACTTCCGTCTTCAGTCATTCGGGCAGGCCTCACACAGGATGTATTTACCCAGTTAAAGCTGCTTCAACATCAAATACTCCTGCTGGTCGTCTTTTTGTCCCCGAGTTTTTGAGAGCTACTGTTTTGGCGGAGTTTCATGATAGCAAGGTTGCCGGGCATCCGGGAATCGCTAAGACTTTGGAATTAGTCTCCCGCTCAGTATGGTGGCCTGGTCTTTCCAAAGACATTAAAGAGTTTGTTTTTTCGTGTCAGGTCTGTGCACAGCATAAAGTTCCCCGTTCTTTGCCCATCGGTCAACTTATGCCCTTGAATGTTCCTCTTAGGCCATGGTCGCATATCTCCATGGATTTTGTGGTGGACCTCCCTCTGTCAGCCGGATGCCGAGTCATATGGGTGGTAGTGGACCGTTTTAGCAAAATGGCCCATTTCATTGCTCTTCCCCGATTGCCATCTGCCCAGGGATTGGCAGTCTTGTTCCTCCGCCATATTTTCAGACTCCATGGCTTACCCACTGATATTGTTTCTGATAGGGGTCCACAATTCATTGCACAATTTTGGAAGTCTTTTTGTGCTTCGTTAAAGATGAAATTATCTTTAACGTCCGGCTATCATCCTCAATCCAATGGGCAGACTGAGCGAGTTAACCAATCTCTAAAACAATATTTGCGTTTGTACTCGGCCAAACTCCAAAATGACTGGTCTGAGTTTCTTCCATTGGCGGAGTTTGCTTATAATAATGCCTGTCATTCCTCCACCAATGTGTCTCCATTTTTTGCAGTTTTTGGTTTTCACCCCAGAGCTAATTCATTTTTTCAACATTCCTCTGTCTCCTCTCTGGCCTTGACCTCTCATCTTAAACTTATTTGGAAAAAAGTGCACCTGGCTCTCAGAAAAGCAGCATTCCGGGAAAAAAGATTTTCTGACAGGCTCCGGCGGCCGTGCACTTTTAAAGTAGGAGACAGGGTGTGGTTGTCGACTCGCAACATTAAACTCCGACAAACCTCAGCCAGATTGGGTCCTAGATTTATTGGACCATTTCTCATTATCAAAAAAGTCAATCCAGTTGCTTTCCGGTTACGCTTACCAAAAACTTTACGGATCGGAAATACCTTCCGTTGCTCATTGCTTAAACCTTATGTTTCGTCCAGTAGATTTCCTCATAAAATATCTCAGGGGAGATCACCAATAAATGTACAGGGTCAGCAGGAGTTCTTGGTGGAGAAGGTTCTCGATTCCAAGTTGTCCCGGGGTCGGCTTTATTTTTTGGTACATTGGAGAGGTTATGGGCCAGAGGAAAGGTCTTGGGTCCTGGATGAGGACCTTCATGCCCCGAGGCTCAAAAGGGCATTTTTTCGAGAATTTCCTCAGAAACCTGGCTTTAGGGGTTCCTTGACCCCTCCTCAAGGGGGGGGGTACTGTTAGGCGCCGGGGTCCGCTCGTCGGTGCGGCCCGGCGCCTAGCAACCAGGGACGCCGTGCGCGTTCAGCAGCCGGCTCCCTGGCAACGCTAGACGCCAGGCGCACAGAGCCGCTCTGACCTTAGCAACGGGGACGCCACGTTCAGCCGCGTTCCCCGTTGCTGGGTCTGTCCTAATTACCTAATTATGTGCTGGCCGTGCAGCATGCAAGCTGCACGGCATTTCCGTAGATTACCCTGTCTGGATCTTGATTGGAGGGTTCCTGAATAAAGGCACCCTCAGGACTTCTTACAGACGCCGGTGATAGCTTCCTGTTTGCCTGTGTCTGCTACAGAGAGTTTCCAGTCCTGCTCATCCGGTTGTTTCTGTCCTCAGAGATCCTGTACTCGGAAGTTTGCCATCTATTCCTGGAGTCTGACCGAGCACCTTTAACATCCTGTGGTGTTCGTGAGTCGCGGCTCAGCCGTGTGTTGCGGCGTGTCCGCTTACTGTTTATTATTTAGTCAATTTGTGTTCTGGAGCTTTTGCGGAGGATTCCGCTCCCACAGATCCACTCTGGTATCCAGCGGTGCTGGATAGGAGTAACGGATCAGTGGATCTTTGGTTGTCCTTTTCCCTGGCGGCTAGTCCGCACATACCTTTGGTTTAAGTTAGTTAGCTTGTAACCCCTGGCCAGGTTGCTTAGTCAGAGGGCCCCTTGTTATCACCCTGTCTCGGATTTCCCTTTGTCTCCCATTTAGACCTGCGGGGGCATCGGGGTTGGGCAGACATAATCCGCCCTTCGAACGAGGCTGCCATGGGCTCAAGCAACCATAGTCTCGCAAGGGATTTCTGATAACACGGGCGAGACAACGGAGTAAGGGCGCCAGGGGTTACTAGGCTCTCCCGCTCCCACAACCAGCATATCTTCCCAGTACTCAGACCTCTGCCATAAGATCTCCTCTGGTCTGGAGTACGAGAATCATAACACTCAGTACCGGCTGTGTCACTAATGCTACATTATACATATTACTGCTACACCATGTGACATACACATACAGAGCAGTTATACTCAGTACCGGCTGTGTCACTAACACTACATTATCCATATTACTGCTACACCATGTGACATACACATACAGAGCAGTTATACTCAGTACCGGCTGTGTCACTAACATTACATTATCCATATTACTGCTACACCATGTGACATACACATACAGAGCAGTTATACTCAGTACCGGCTGTGCCAATAACACTACATTATCCATATTACTGCTACACTATGTGATATACACATACAGAGCAGTTATACTCAGTACCGGCTGTGTCACTAACACTACATTATCCATATTACTGCTACACCATGTGACATACACATACAGAGCAGTTATACCCAGTACCGGCTCTGTCACTAACACTACATTATCCATATTACTGCTACACCATGTGACATACACATACAGAGCAGTAATACTCAGTACCGGCTGTGCCAATAACACTACATTATCCATATTACTGCTACACTATGTGATATACACATACAGAGCAGTTATACTCAGTACCGGCTGTGTCACTAACACTACATTATCCATATTACTGCTACACCATGTGACATACACATACAGAGCAGTTATACTCAGTACCGGCTGTGTCACTTAAGCTACATTATCCATATTACTGCTACACCATGTGACATACACATACAGAGCAGCTATACTCAGTACCGGCTGTGTCACTAACATTACATTATCCATATTACTGCTACACCATGTGATATACACATACAGAGCAGTTATACTCAGTACCGGCTGTGTCACTAATGCTACATTATCCATATTACTTCTACACCATATGACAAACACATACAGAGCAGTTATACTCAGTACCGGCTGTGTCACTAACATTACATTATCCATATTACTGCTACACTATGTGACATACACATACAGAGCAGTTATACTCAGTACCGGCTGTGTCACTAACACTACATTATCCATATTACTGCTACATCATATGACATACACATACAAAGCAGTTATACTCAGTACCGGCTGTGTCACTAACATTACATTATCCATATTACTGCTACACCATGTGATATACACATACAGAGCAGTTATACTCAATACCGGCTGTGCCAATAACGCTACATTATCCATATTACTGCTACGCCATGTGACATACACATACAGAGCAGTTATACTCAGTACCGGCTGTGTCACTTAAGCTACATTATCCATATTACTGCTACACCATGTGACATACACATACAGAGCAGCTATACTCAGTACCGGCTGTGTCACTAACATTACATTATCCATATTACTGCTACACCATGTGATATACACATACAGAGCAGTTATACTCAGTACCGGCTGTGTCACTAATGCTACATTATCCATATTACTGCTACACCATATGACAAACACATACAGAGCACTTATACTCAGTACCGGCTGTGTCACTAACATTACATTATCCATATTACTGCTACACTATGTGACATACACATACAGAGCAGTTATACTCAGTACCGGCTGTGTCACTAACACTACATTATCCATATTACTGCTACACCATGTGACATACACATACAGAGCAGTTATACTCAGTACCGGCTGTGCCACTAACACTACATTATCCATATTACTACTACACCATGTGACATACACATACAGAGCAGTTATACTCAGTACCGGCTGTGTCACTAACGCTACATTATTCATATTACTGCTACACTATGTGACATACACATACAGAGCAGTTATACTCAGTACCGGCTGTGTCACTAACATTACATTATCCATATTACTGCTACGCCATGTGACATACACATACAGAGCAGCTATACTCAGTACCGGCTGTGCCAATAACGCTACATTATCCATATTACTTCTACACCATGTGACTTACACATACAGAGCAGTTATACTCAGTACCGGCTGTGTCACTAACGCTACATTATCCATATTACTGCTACACCATGTGACATACACATACAGAGCAGTTATACTCAGTAATGGCTGTGTCACTAACACTACATTATCTATATTACTGCTACACCATGTGACATACACATACAGAGCAGTTATAGTAAGTACCGGCTGTGTCACTAACGTTACATTATCCATATTACTGCTACACCATGTGACATACACATACAGAGCAGTTATACTCAGTACCGGCTGTGTGACTAACGCTACATTATTCATATTACTGCTACACCATGTGATATACACATACAGAGCAGATATACTCAGTACCGGCTGTGTCACTAACACTACATTATCCATATTACTGCTACACCATGTGTTATACACATACAGAGCAGTTATACTCAATACCGGCTGTGTGACTAACGCTACATTATTCATATTACTGCTACACCATGTGATATACACATACAGAGCAGATATACTCAGTACCGGCTGTGTCACTAACACTACATTATCCATATTACTGCTACACCATGTGATATACACATACAGAGCAGTTATAGTAAGTACTAGCTGTGTGACTAACGCCACATTATCCATATTACTGCTACACCATGTGACATACACATACAGAGCAGTTATACTCAGTACCGGCTGTGTCACTAACGCTACATTATCCATATTACTGCTACACCATGTGACATACACATACAGAGCAGTTATACTCAGTACCGGCTGTGTCACTAACATTACATTATCCATATTACTGCTACACTATGTGACATACACATACAGAGCAGTTATACTCAGTACCGGCTGTGTCACTAACGCTACATTATCCATATTACTGCTACACCATGTGACATACACATACAGAGCAGTTATACTCAGTACCGGCTGTATCACTAACATTACATTATCCATATTACTGCTACACGATGTGATATACACATACAGAGCAGTTATACTCAGTACCGGCTGTGTCACTAACGCTACATTATCCATATTACTGCTACACGATGTGATATACACATACAGAGCAGTTATACTCAGTACCGGCTGTGTCACTAACACTACATTATCCATATTACTGCTACACCATGTGACATACACATACAGAGCAGTTATACTCAGTACCGGCTGTGCTAATAACACTACATTATCCATATTACTGCTACGCCATGTGACATATACATACAGAGCAGTTATACTCAGTACCGGCTGTGTCACTAACACTACATTATCCATATTACTGCTACACCATGTGACATACACATACAGAGCAGTTATACTCAGTACCGGCTGTGCTAATAACACTACATTATCCATATTACTGCAACACCATGTGACATACACATACAGAGCAGTTATACTCAGTACCGGCTGTGTCACTAACACTACATTATCCATATTACTGCTACACCATGTGACATACACATACAGAGCAGTTATACTCAGTACCGGCTGTGTCACTAACACTACATTATCCATATTACTGCTACACCATGTGACATACACATACAGAGCAGTTATACTCAATACCTGCTGTGTCACTAACACTACATTATCCATATTACTGCTACACCATGTGACATACACATACAGAGCAGTTATACTCAGTACCGGCTGTGTCACTAACACTACATTATCCATATTACTGCTACACCATGTGACATACACATACACAGCAGTTATACTCAGTACCGGCTGTCACTAACACTACATTATCCATATTACTGCTACACCATGTGACATACACATACAGAGCAGTTATACTCAGTACCGGCTGTGTCACTAATGCTACATTATCCCTATTACTGCTACACCATGTGACCTACACATACAGAGCAGTTATACTCAGTACCGGCTGTGTCACTAACATTACATTATCCATATTACTTCTACACCATGTGTCATACACATACAGAGCAGTTATACTCAGTACCGGCTGTGCCACTAACGCTACATTATCCATATTACTGCTACACCATGTGACATACACATACAGAGCAGTTATACTCAGTACCGGCTGTGTCACTTAAGCTACATTATCCATATTACTGCTACACCATGTGACATACACATACAGAGCAGTTATACTCAGTACCGGCTGTGTCACTAACACTACATTATCCATATTACTGCTACACCATGTGACATACACATACAGAGCAGCTATACTCAGTACCGGCTGTGTCACTAACATTACATTATCCATATTACTGCTACACCATGTGATATACACATACAGAGCAGTTATACTCAGTACCGGCTGTGTCACTAATGCTACATTATCCATATTACTGCTACACCATATGACAAACACATACAGAGCAGTTATACTCAGTACCGGCTGTGTCACTAACATTACATTATCCATATTACTGCTACACTATGTGACATACACATACAGAGCAGTTATACTCAGTACCGGCTGTGTCACTAACACTACATTATCCATATTACTGCTACATCATATGACATACACATACAGAGCAGTTATACTCAGTACCGGCTGTGTCACTAACATTACATTATCCATATTACTGCTACACCATGTGATATACACATACAGAGCAGTTATACTCAATACCGGCTGTGCCAATAACGCTACATTATCCATATTACTGCTACGCCATGTGACATACACATACAGAGCAGTTATACTCAGTACCGGCTGTGTCACTTAAGCTACATTATCCATATTACTGCTACACCATGTGACATACACATACAGAGCAGCTATACTCAGTACCGGCTGTGTCACTAACATTACATTATACATATTACTGCTACACCATGTGATATACACATACAGAGCAGTTATACTCAGTACCGGCTGTGTCACTAATGCTACATTATCCATATTACTGCTACACCATATGACAAACACATACAGAGCACTTATACTCAGTACCGGCTGTGTCACTAACATTACATTATCCATATTACTGCTACACTATGTGACATACACATACAGAGCAGTTATACTCAGTACCGGCTGTGTCACTAACACTACATTATCCATATTACTGCTACACCATGTGACATACACATACAGAGCAGTTATACTCAGTACCAGCTGTGCAACTAACACTACATTATCCATATTACTACTACACCATGTGACATACACATACAGAGCAGTTATACTCAGTACCGGCTGTGTCACTAACGCTACATTATCCATATTACTGCTACACCATGTGACATACACATACAGAGCAGTTATACTCAGTACCAGCTGTGCAACTAACACTACATTATCCATATTACTACTACACCATGTGACATACACATACAGAGCAGTTATACTCAGTACCAGCTGTGCCACTAACACTACATTATCCATATTACTGCTACGCCATGTGACATACGCATACAGAGCAGTTATACTCAGTACCGGCTGTGTCACTAACGCTACATTATTCATATTACTGCTACACTATGTGACATACACATACTGAGCAGTTATACTCAGTACCGGCTGTGTCACTAACATTACATTATCCATATTACTGCTACACCATGTGATATACACATACAGAGCAGTTATACTCAGTACCGGCTGTGTCACTAATGCTACATTATCCAAATTACTGCTACACCATATGACAAACACATACAGAGCAGTTATACTCAGTACCAGCTGTGCCACTAACACTACATTATCCATATTACTGCTACGCCATGTGACATACGCATACAGAGCACTTATACTCAGTACCGGCTGTGCCACTAACACTACATTATCCATATTACTGCTACACTATGTGACATACACATACTGAGCAGTTATACTCAGTACCGGCTGTGTCACTAACACTACATTATCCATATTACTGCTACGCCATGTGACATACGCATACAGAGCACTTATACTCAGTACCGGCTGTGCCACTAACACTACATTATCCATATTACTACTACACCATGTGACATACACATACAGAGCAGTTATACTCAGTACCAGCTGTGCCACTAACACTACATTATCCATATTACTGCTACGCCATGTGACATACGCATACAGAGCAGTTATACTCAGTACCGGCTGTGTCACTAACGCTACATTATTCATATTACTGCTACACTATGTGACATACACATACTGAGCAGTTATACTCAGTACCGGCTGTGTCACTAACATTACATTATCCATATTACTGCTACACCATGTGATATACACATACAGAGCACTTATACTCAGTACCGGCTGTGTCACTAACATTACATTATCCATATTACTGCTACACTATGTGACATACACATACAGAGCAGTTATACTCAGTACCGGCTGTGTTACTAACATTACATTATCCATATTACTGCTACACCATGTGACATACACATACAGAGCAGATATACTCAGTACCGGCTGTGTCACTAACACTACATTATCCATATTACTGCTACACCATGTGACATACACATACAGAGCAGTTATACTCAGTACCGGCTGTGTCACTAACGCTACATTATCCATATTACTGCTACACCATGTGACATACACATACAGAGCAGTTATACTCAGTACCGGCTGTGTCACTAACGCTACATTATCCATATTACTGCTACACCATGTGACATACACATACAGAGCAGTTATACTCAATACCGGCTGTGTCACTAACACTACATTATTCATATTACTGCTACAACATGTGACATACACATACAGGCCCTCATTCCGAGTTGATCGGTCGCAATGCGTTTATAGCAGAGTTACACACGCTAAGCCTACGCCTACTGGGAGTGTATCTTAGCTTCTTAAAATTGCGAACGATGTAATCGCAATATTGCGATCACATACCTCGTAGCAGTTTTAGAGTAGCTTCTGACTTACTCGGCATCTGCGATCAGTTCAGTGCTTGTCGTTCCTGGTTTGACGTCATAAACACACCCAGCGTTCGCCCAGACACTCCCACCGTTTCTCCGGCCACTCCTGCGTTTTTTCCGGAAACGGTAGCGTTTTCAACCACACGCCCCTAAAACGCCGTGTTTCCGCCCAGTAACACCCATTTCCTGTCAATCACATTACGATCGCCGGAGCGATAAAAAAGCCGTGAGTAAAATTACTTTCTTCATAGTAAAGTTACTAGGCGCAGTCGCAGTGCGAACTTTGCGCATGCGTACTAAGCGGATTTTCACTGCGATGCGATGAAAAAGAACGAGCGAACGACTCGGAATGAGGGCCACAGAGCAGTTATACTCAGTACCGGCTGTGTCACTAACACTACATTATCTATTTTACTGCTACGTCATGTGACATACACATACAGAGCAGTTATACTCAGTACCGGCTGTGTCACTAACACTACATTATCCATATTACTGCTACGCCATGTGACATACGCATACAGAGCAGTTATACTCAGTACCGGCTGTGTCACTAACACTACATTATCCATATTACTGCTACGCCATGTGACATACACATACAGAGCAGTTATACTCAGTACCGGCTGTGTCACTAACGCTACATTATCCATATTACTGCTACACCATGTGACATACACATACAGAGCAGTTATACTCAGTACCGGCTGTGCCACTAACATTACATTATCCATATTACTACTACACCATGTGACATACACATACAAAGCAGATATACTCAGTACCGGCTGTGTCACTAACATTACATTATCCATATTACTGCTACACCATGTGACATACACATACAGAGCAGTTATACTCAGTACCGGCTGTGTCACTAACGCTACATTATCCATATTACTGCTACACCATGTGACATACACATACAGAGCAGTTATACTCAGTACCGGCTGTGTCACTAACGCTACATTATCCATATAACTGCTACACCATGTGACATACATATACAGAGCAGTTATACTCAATACCGGCTGTGTCACTAACACTACATTATTCATATTACTGCTACAACATGTGACATACACATACAGGCCCTCATTCCGAGTTGATCGGTCACAATGCGTTTATAGCAGAGTTACACACGCTAAGCCTACGCCTACTGGGAGTGTATCTTAGCTTCTTAAAATTGCGAACGATGTAATCGCAATATTGCGATCACATACCTCGTAGCAGTTTTAGAGTAGCTTCTGACTTACTCGGCATCTGCGATCAGTTCAGTGCTTGTCGTTCCTGGTTTGACGTCATAAACACACCCAGCGTTCGCCCAGACACTCCCACCGTTTCTCCGGCCACTCCTGCGTTTTTCCCGGAAACGGTAGCGTTTTCAACCACACGCCCCTAAAACGCTGTGTTTCCGCCCAGTAACACCCATTTCCTGTCAATCACATTACGATCGCCGGAGCGATAAAAAAGCCGTGAGTAAAATTACTTTCTTCATAGTAAAGTTACTTGGCGCAGTCGCAGTGCGAACTTTGCGCATGCGTACTAAGCGGATTTTCACTGCGATGCGATGAAAAAGAACGAGCGAACGACTCGGAATGAGGGCCACAGAGCAGTTATACTCAGTACCGGCTGTGTCACTAACACTACATTATCTATTTTACTGCTACGTCATGTGACATACACATACAGAGCAGTTATACTCAGTACCGGCTGTGTCACTAACACTACATTATCCATATTACTGCTACGCCATGTGACATACACATACAGAGCAGTTATACTCAGTACCGGCTGTGTCACTAACGCTACATTATCCATATTACTGCTACACCATGTGACATACACATACAGAGCAGTTATACTCAGTACCGGCTGTGCCACTAACACTACATTATCCATATTACTGCTACACCATGTGACATACACATACAGAGCAGTTATACTCAGTACCGGCTGTGTCACTAATACTACATTATCCATATTATTACTACACCATGTGACATACACATACAGAGCAGATATACTCAGTACCGGCTGTGTCACTAACACTACATTATCCATATTACTGCTACACCATGTGACATACACATACAGAGCAGTTATACTCAGTACCGGCTGTGTCACTAATGCTACATTATCCATATTACTGCTACACCATGTGACATACACATACAGAGCAGTTATACTCAGTACCGGCTGTGTCACTAACACTACATTATCCATATTACTGCTACACCATGTGACATACACATACAGAGCAGTTATACTCAGTACCGGCTGTGTCACTAACGCTACATTATCCATATTACTGCTACACCATGTGACATACACATACAGAGCAGTTATACTCAGTACCGGCTGTGTCACTAACACTACATTATTCATATTACTGCTACAACATGTGACATACACATACAGAGCAGATATACTCAGTACCGGCTGTGTCACTAACACTACATTATCCATATTACTACTACACCATGTGACATACACTTACAGAGCAGTTATACTCAGTACCGGCTGTGTTACTAACACTACATTATCCATATTACTGCTACACCATGTGACATACACATACAGAGCAGTTATACTCAGTACCGGCTGTGTCACTAACGCTACATTATCCATATTACTGCTACACCATGTGACATATACATACAGAGCAGATATACTCAGTACCGGCTGTGTCACTAACGCTGCATTATCCATATTACTGCTACACCATGTGACATACACATACAGAGCAGTTATACTCAGTACCGGCTGTGTCACTAACGCTACATTATCCATATTACTGCTACACCATGTGACATACACATACAGAGCAGTTATACTCAGTACCGGCTGTGTCACTAACACTACATTATCCATATTACTGCTACACCATGTGACATACACATACAGAGCACTTATACTCAGTACCGGCTGTGCTAATAACGCTACATTATACATATTACTGCTACACCATGTGACATACACATACAGAGCAGTTATACTCAGTACCGGCTGTGTCACTAACGCTACATTATCCATATTACTGCTACACGATGTGATATACACATACAGAGCAGTTATACTCAGTACCGGCTGTGTCACTAATGCTACATTATCCATATTACTGCTACACCATGTGACATACACATACAGAGCACTTATACTCAGTACCGGCTGTGCCAATAACGCTGCATTATCCATATTACTGCTACACCATGTGACATACACATACCAAGCAGTTATACTCAGTACCGGCTGTGTCACTAACACTACATTATCCATATTACTGCTACACCATGTGACATACACATACAGAGCAGTTATACTCAGTACCGGCTGTGTCACTAATGCTACATTATCCATATTACTGCTACACCATGTGACATACACATACAGAGCACTTATACTCAGTACCGGCTGTGCTAATAACGCTACATTATACATATTACTGCTACACCATGTGACATACACATACAGAGCAGTTATACTCAGTACCGGCTGTGTCACTAACGCTACATTATCCATATTACTGCTACACCATGTGACATACACATACAGAGCAGTTATACTCAGTACCGGCTGTGTCACTAACGCTACATTATCCATATTACTGCTACACCATGTGACATACACATACAGAGCAGTTATACTCAGTACCGGCTGTGTCACTAACGCTACATTATCCTTATTACTGCTACACCATGTGACATACACATACAGAGCAGTTATACTCAGTACCGGCTGTGTCACTAACGCTACATTATCCATATTACTGCTACACCATGTGACATACACATACAGAGCAGTTATACTCAGTACCGGCTGTGTCACTAACGCTACATTATCCATATTACTGCTACACCATGTGACATACACATACAGAGCAGTTATACTCAGTACCGGCTGTGTCACTAACGCTACATTATCCATATAACTGCTACACCATGTGACATACATATACAGAGCAGTTATACTCAATACCGGCTGTGTCACTAACACTACATTATTCATATTACTGCTACAACATGTGACATACACATACAGGCCCTCATTCCGAGTTGATCGGTCACAATGCGTTTATAGCATCTATCTAGCTCTCTGCCCCATCTATCTAGCTCTCTGCCCCATCTATCTAGCTCTCTGCCCCATCTATCTAGCTCTCTGCCCCATCTATCTAGCTCTCTGCCCCATCTATCTAGCTCTCTGCCCCATCTATCTAGCTCTCTGCCCCATCTATCTAGCTCTCTGCCCCATCTATCTAGCTCTCTGCCCCATCTATCTAGCTCTCTGCCCCATCTATCTAGCTCTCTGCCCCATCTATCTAGCTCTCTGCCCCATCTATCTAGCTCTCTGCCCCATCTATCTAGCTCTCTGCCCCATCTATCTAGCTCTCTGCCCCATCTATCTAGCTCTCTGCCCCATCTATCTAGCTCTCTGCCCCATCTATCTAGCTCTCTGCCCCATCTATCTAGCTCTCTACCCCATCTATCTAGCTCTCTACCCCATCTATCTAGCTCTCTACCCCATCTATCTAGCTCTCTACCCCATCTATCTAGCTCTCTACCCCATCTATCTAGCTCTCTATCTAGCTCTCTACCCCATCTATCTAGCTCTCTACCCCATCTATCTAGCTCTCTACCCCATCTATCTAGCTCTCTACCCCATCTATCTAGCTCTCTACCCCATCTATCTAGCTCTCTACCCCATCTATCTAGCTCTCTACCCCATCTATCTAGCTCTCTACCCCATCTATCTAGCTCTCTACCCCATCTATCTAGCTCTCTACCCCATCTATCTAGCTCTCTACCCCATCTATCTAGCTCTCTACCCCATCTATCTAGCTCTCTACCCCATCTATCTAGCTCTCTACCCCATCTATCTAGCTCTCTACCCCATCTATCTAGCTCTCTACCCCATCTATCTAGCTCTCTACCCCATCTATCTAGCTCTCTGCCCCATCTATCTAGCTCTCTGCCCCATCTATCTAGCTCTCTGCCCCATCTATCTAGCTCTCTGCCCCATCTATCTAGCTCTCTGCCCCATCTATCTAGCTCTCTGCCCCATCTATCTAGCTCTCTGCCCCATCTATCTAGCTCTCTGCCCCATCTATCTAGCTCTCTGCCCCATCTATCTAGCTCTCTGCCCCATCTATCTAGCTCTCTGCCCCATCTATCTAGCTCTCTGCCCCATCTATCTAGCTCTCTGCCCCATCTATCTAGCTCTCTGCCCCATCTATCTAGCTCTCTGCCCCATCTATCTAGCTCTCTGCCCCATCTATCTAGCTCTCTGCCCCATCTATCTAGCTCTCTACCCCATCTATCTAGCTCTCTACCCCATCTATCTAGCTCTCTGCCCCATCTATCTAGCTCTCTGCCCCATCTATCTAGCTCTCTACCCCATCTATCTAGCTCTCTACCCCATCTATCTAGCTCTCTACCCCATCTATCTAGCTCTCTGGACATGACTGGCCTACAAACTGCTGCCCTCCAGCTGTTGAGAAACTACACATCCCAGCATGCCCTGACACAGCTTTAGAATTCTCTGACAGCAAAACTGTGTCAGGGCATGCTGGGATATGTAGTTTCACAGCAGCTGGAGGGCAGCAGTTTGGACATGCCTGGTGTAGGCTGTTGGATTCCCCCAGTACTTTCCCCCCAAAATGGAATGCCTTCCTCTCTAGCCTCCCACATGGAAGTATCATGGGGAGAAAGAGGAGCAGCTCAGCTTTAAAACAAGCTGAGTGGTTTTCTGGAGCTCCATAGGGATCACCGTCGGTGGGCAGGAAACCCTGACCGGGGTTCTAGGCTGCCCATCTCTGGAGCCCAATTTTAGGCTGGAGATGGTGAGCTGGGTACCCGGGCAGATTCCTGGAAGTAGTTTAGATGGGAAAACTTCCCCCAGCCTAGACTGAGCGTCACCAGGGCGGATACTAACCCTCCAGGATGGGACGGTCAAAGGAGAGTGACTACTCCCCACCGTCCATAGAGGACAATGGTAGCTGTGCATGTGGCCAAGGCATGCACATCACATGGATAAACAATGGTTGAGAATAGCATGGTGGACTTACCCCCTGTGGTATGTATATTAGAGTAAGATAAAAAGAGGAGGCCTATGAGCATCCAGAGGTATTATACCATTTTCACTCTGCTGTAAACATCTTGCTGTATTCTTGTTGCCCCTAGCAATAGGGAAGTCTTTTTTAAGACTGGGTGAATAAACATCTGCCTCAAGACGACTGCTTCATCTTGTGATCTGCAGAGCTATACCAAACATAGTTCTGTTTTCTGGCTGTCCAGGGTGCACTCAGCGTCTCCAAGCTCTGCCTCCCGCCAGCTACCGTGCAGAGTCCTAGTCCAGCCACTAGTGATTCGTCAACACCACACAGGTGTGGTTAGCGTGTCGATGCATACAGAGCAGTACCATGGTTCCAGACTCCATGGCAACAAGGAGTCTAGTGGTAACAGTGTAGTACCCGCCCACTGCGCAGTGGGTGGTGTCAGTAGTAGGCGGTTACCGACAGTAAGTGGGAATCCCCTAATTGGCCAGATCCCCTGTGACCTAAACATCCATTCTGTGACTGGGGCGGGACGCGAGGTAGGGCGAGGGTTTTCATAGAGAACCATCCGGTCACAGAAATTGCTAGCATAGCGGTGGGATAATCCTAGGTGGCTTTTCGGTCACCTGATTGGAGAAGCCAAGTTAATAGAGGAGTAACTGCAGCGCAGGAGAAAGCACAAGATGGTGGATTTCAGCGGAATGTCTAAGGACGATCTGTAGATCGTGTATCAGGAGAAGGGTGTGGATATCCCTTTCAACGCATCCAGAAGCATCATGAGGGCTGCACTTGTGAGCTTGGAGATGTCCCTCTGGGCGGAGGTAGAGTGCTAAGGGCGTTGGCATTGAAGATGGTGGCCTACCAGTAGACATTCGTACAGAACCGGTGAGCCCCACAAGCCCCACCCTCTCTCCTAGCAGCAGCTATGTTTCATACCTAGCAGGGTCAGAGGTCCAACGTCTCCGGGGTAGGGGGTTCGACACGGATATCTTAGCAGATCGGCTACTGGAATTTGGAGAAAGAGCAACGGACCAAGAGTGCTTGATCATCACCTCACTTTCCAATACACTGCCGGGCTCCGGTGACTGTGCGCAGCCCGTTCTGCCCCCAGCAGTAGCGGAAGAGCCAGTGCTCCCACCTGAGGCAAAAGCGCCTCCAAGTCAGGTCTCCGGAGCGTGCAGGAAAGACTGGGCACACGTAGTCCCAGAATACAGCCCGTGGCTTCAGCTGCGTCACTAGGCTGCAGCAGTGAACGGTGCCCAGACTGAGCGGAGTGAGCGGCTTTAGGGCAGGAGGAGTGGGGGACTTAATAGATTGGGTCTTGGTCCCAGCGGTGGCTGAGAGCTTTTAGGTAGGGTAGATAAGAAGCCACTTAGTGAGGAGAGCTCCAGAAAGCACGTCTGGATAGTCCACGCCCCTCTTATTTATTATATATAATAACCGGGGTGACAGGTGTGGTACATCCCTGCAAAGGCAGATCCAATCTCTTTCTCATCAGACTCTGCTGTCTTCCCTGCACTCTCACTCAGATGTTCACTGCTGCCAGTAGCACACATATGAGAAGCAGAAGTATGGCGGCAGCTGTATAGATTCTGATATGTTATTATCTATATCATACCGTACACACATCTTCCTTATTACTATTGAGAGTAGAGGTACAGTAAGACACTGATGATGGGGGTGTAACAATGGATTATAACCTAGCAGATGATGATTGCAGTGTATTATATGGTGTATTGCATGTAAAATACCTTGTTCCACACCTACTCTGCTGTAGCAATATACCTTATATAAGGGTGAGTAACACATGTACAGGTTTACCAATGCTTCCAGGAGTAACGTTAGGAGACATTATTATAAAGCCTTCATTAAATGTTATGTTTTAATACACACATTTACTATTAAGTGTCCCAAAATGTAATTTTCTCCTATTGTTTACAAGATTAATATTGTTACAGAAAATGTCACATTCCCATAATGTATTTTATTTCCAGCAGATGGACCCACAAGCAGGAATATCTCAGAAGGACATCTAATGTTATCCCCGGATTGTGACATAAAAGATAATGACAGCAGACAGGATTCTCCAGGAGATAATCCCATTACCCCAATTATACATCCAGCTCTATCAGCTGATCCCTCTGATCCTGGGAAATGTTCTCCTGATCACTCTGATATTGGTGCATCTGTTACAGCTCTGAGAGTAGATACAGTGTTTCCCTGTTCTATAGATGCCAAATGTTTTACACAGAACACAAAGCTTATTACCCATCTGGCAGCTAAGGCAGGTGAGAAGCCACTGATATGTTCTGAGTGTGGGAAATGTTTTACCTGCAAATCACAACTTGTTTCACATCAGTGCAGTCACAAAGGTCAGAAGCCATTTCCATGTTCTGAGTGTGGGAAATGTTTTACAGAGAAATCACATCTTGTTACACATCAGAGACGTCACACAGGTGAGAACCTATTACCATGTTCTGAGTGTGGGAAATGTTTTGCCCGGAAATCAGAACTTGTTAGACATCAGCGAAGTCACACAGGTGAGAAGCCATTTTCTTGCTCGGAGTGTGGGAAATGTTTTGCCCAGAAATCAAAACTTGTTATACATCAGCGAAGTCACACAGGTGAGAAGCCATTTTCTTGCTCGGAGTGTGGGAAATGTTTTGCCCAGAAATCAAAACTTGTTATACATCAGCGAAGTCACACGGGTGAGAATCCAATTTCTTGCACTGAGTGTGGGAAATGTTTTACACGGAAATCACAACTTGTTAAACATCAGAGAAGTCACACAGGTGAGAAGCCATTTGCATGTTCTGAGTGTGGGAAATGTTTTACAGAGAAATCACATCTTGTTACACATCAGAGACGTCACACAGGTGAGAACCTATTACCATGTTCTGAGTGTGGGAAATGTTTTACACTGAAATCACATCTTGTTACACATCAGCGAAATCACACTAGTGAAAAGCCATTTCCATGTTCTGAGTGCGGGAAATGTTTCACCCGGAAATCACAACTTGTTAAACATCAGCGAAGTCACACAGGTGAGACTCCATTTCCATGTTCTGAGTGTGGGAAATGTTTTACATACAAATCACTTCTTGTAATACATAAGAGAATACATACAGGTGAGAAACCATATTCCTGTTCTGAGTGTGGGAAATGTTTTACATACAAATCAACTCTTGATGCACATAAGAGAAGTCACACAGGTATATCACCATTTCCATGTTCTGAGTGTGGGAAATATTTTGCACAGAAATCACAACTTGCTAGACATCAAAGAATTCACACAGGTGAGAGGCCATTTCCATGTTCTGACTGTGGAAAATGTTTTGCACAGAAATCACATCTTTTTGCACATCAGCAAAGTCACACAGCTGAGAAGCCATTTCCATGTCATGAGTGTGGGAAATGTTTTACACACAAATCAGATCTGGTTAGTCATAACAAAAGTCACACAGGTGAGAAGGCATTTTCTTGCTCTGAGTGTGGGAAATGTTTTGCCCGGAAATCAGAACTTGTTAGACATCAGCGAAGTCACACAGGTGAGAAGCCATTTCCATGTCATGAGTGTGGGAAATGTTTTACACACAAATCAGATCTGGTTAGTCATAACAAAAGTCACACAGGTGAGAAGCCATTTTCTTGCTCGGAGTGTGGGAAATGTTTTGCCCAGAAATCAAAACTTGTTATACATCAGCGAAGTCACACAGGTGAGAGGCCATTTCCATGTCCTGAGTGTGGGAAATGTTTTGCACACAAATCAGATCTTGTTAGTCATAACCGAAGTCACACGGGTGAGAATCCAATTTCTTGCACTGAGTGTGGGAAATGTTTTACACGGAAATCACAACTTGTTAAACATCAGAGAAGTCACACAGGTGAGAAGCCATTTGCATGTTCTGAGTGTGAGAAATGTTTTGCACACAAATCAGATCTTGTTATACATCACAGAAGTCACACAGGTGAGAAGCCATTTTTTTGCTCTGAGTGTGGGAAATGTTTTACACAGAAATCACATCTTGTTAGACATCAGCAAAGTCACACAGGTGAGAATCCATTTCCATGCTCTGAGTGTGGGAAAGGTTTTGCACACAAATCAGCTCTTGTTATACATCACAGAAATCACACAGGTGAGAAGCCATTTCAATGTTCTGAGTGTGGGAAATGTTTTACACAGAAATCACAACTTGTTACACACCAGAGAAGACACACAGGTGAGAAGCCATTTTAATCTTCTGGAGTATACTTATCATTGCCATGTGTTGTTCTTCAAGGTTCTTATCATCTCCTATACTTTTTGCAATACACATGTTACCACAGTGTGAAATAATCAGGTGTCATGCCCTCATCTACCACTGCTATGCAGATGACCTGTCTTTTGCTCTGGGTACTGAGAACCCAGCACCAATCCTAAATGTCTAGCTGAGCTCCAGGTGTGGGTGATGCCAGTTCGCTGTGACTCAGTCCTGGTGAAACAGGTCCTTATGATAGAAGCTCACCAACAAAGGGCAGGGCTACAGCTCAGCTTTGCTACCAGCCAGACTTACGCTTGGGGGTTCAGAATTACAAAATGCAGGTCATGTGCAGAATATTAGTGTCCTGGATGGTGGAGTGACACCATTAGACATCCGGTATCAGCCAGAATCAGATCCTCATATGTGGACCATAGCCAGACTCCAGCACTTAATTCCCTCAGAAGATCTACCTGATGTCGTACATGCACTTGTATCATCTCATATAGACTACTGCAATGTCATCTACCTGGGTCTCCCAGCAGAAGAATTGCACCAGTTGTAGCATGTACAGAATGCAGCAGCCAGGCTGTTACCTAACTAGCCCGTTCCTGCCACATAACACCCATTCTCTGGTCCCTGCACCGGCTGCCTGTAAGATGGTGACTGGGCCTAATTCAGGTTGGATCGCAGTGTGTGATCCAAATGGAATTCTGAAAAAGTTGCGGGCGCATCCACTGCACCCATCCTGTGCATGCGCCCGCATTTTCTGCGGAGGGGCCACAGAAAATGTGATTGCCTGTCAGGCAGAGGCGGTCACGAGGGTTGGTGGGCAATGCTCCATTTCCAGGGAGGTGCGAATCGGTGCGGGGGCAGTGTAGCGCGAACAGAGGGCAAAGGCGGACAAACGGACATCATCATGGTGGCTTTGTGACATGCAGCCGCTGTATTCGAGAAGAATGTGTCGGGCCTCCTGCGGGCGCAACTGAGCTGCAGCAGGAGGCTTCACTAACTTCTACGATGAAGCAGAAATTGTGAGGCAATCGCATTTTCTGCTTCATCAGGGGGGAGGCGGCGGTCAGCATGCTGGGTGGCCTTGCCCTGTGATGGGCGGCCCCTAGCGCGCTAGGAAAAGGATTGCTAATTCTACTAAATAGCAGCATCTGCAATCCTTACTGAATTAAACCAGCTATTAAATAATCTTACTGACTCTCCCAGCCTTGCATGACCACGGTACCAGAAGCAGCTTCTGCCTCCGTACTGCCCAAGCTTCTTCCATCTGTTGATGAAGGACTTAGCAGTACCATAGATTCCCAAGCAGTGCTTAGATGTCGGGGAGACAGGGTGGGTGGCAGTAGTGCAGTAGCGGGGGCTGCTGTAGGCAGTGTCTATGTGAGTAAACGTCCCCAAGCAGCGCTGAGGTGTCAGAGCAGGGAGACAGGGTGGGTGGTAGTGGAGTCATGGGGTGGATGGCAGTAGTGGGGGGAGACAAGGGGTGAATGGCAGTAGTGGGGGTAGACACGGGGTGAATGGCAGTAGTGGGGGGAGACGGTAGGTGTCAGTGGTGGGGGAGACACGGGGTGGATGGCAGTAGGGGGGAGACAGGATGGGTGGCAGTAGGTAGGGAGACAAGGTGGGTAGCAGTAGTGGGGGGAGACAGGGTGGGTGGCAGTGGTGGGGGAGACACAGGGTGGATGGCAGTACTGGGGGGAGACAAGGTGGGTAGCAGTAGTGGGGGGGAGACAGGACAGTGGCAGTAGTGGGTGGTAGACAGGGCAGGTGGCTGCAGTGTAGTACTAGGGGCTGCTGGAGACAGTAAAGAGGTGTATTGGTCCCACACAGAACCATTTGATAATTAGACTTAATGATGATCATGCTTCCTTATTTCTAGTTAATCCCTTATATGTGTTACTGTTATTTGCTGTGTCAGCCTCTGCGTTCTGTGTAATAATCCTGAAAGTAGTGCTGCTACCGATCTCATATTTGTAGTAACTTGGAAAAGATGAGATATGAGGTGCACTCTAGAAGCTTATAGGGGGTTAATCAGAGATGAACACAGATGTGACATCACGCAGCCCCCCCAGAAAATCGTCCCACCCTGCCCGCGTTCACCCCTCAGGGATGCGACCACAATGTGTGTGTCTGTGTGGCCGCTGTGCATGTGCATTTTGCCACCACCGGGTAAACTGCTGCGGGCCACTATTGCGGCTGGGTCTGAATGACCCCCATAGGCTGTTGTGCAGAGTAAAGTATTTTTTAAGTTTAAAATATAGACAAAAATATGTGTATTAAAGATATGAAATAAAGTTGTTTAAAAGCAAAATATTTCCAGTTTAATTTTGGCTATATCTGATTTTGACAGCTCATTTGAATAGTTGGATGATATTACGGGGGAAGGGGGGGGGTCTCTCTGTGTAATTAAATAGTTTTATCATTTGTTGGTTTTAAATAAATTATGTCTATTCAAATGTTCTGTTGTTTTTTAACTTTGTGATAAACTGTTTTTAAAATAAACCGATGGACGATAAGTCAGTTGCGTAGTTTCTCAATGTTACGCTACGTGTAGCGCCACTTAGCGTACCTTTTGAGCGGTGTGATGCTCTCGTAACACCTTGGTGAATATATATGGCTCCAGCAATATAACATACTTAAACCTTAGTATAGTGTCGGAAGTGTCCCTGACACTTCGCCAGATTTACAAAATAACTTAGTCGAGACAGATGGGTAAATTAGGATTAGAGGTCCAACCCAATAACCATATATATTAGTCCCTAGCGGACACAAAGGGATAACAATGCTGCACTGTAGCAACACAATACAATTCAAGAATACAGTAATACGTACAATAATATACAACAGACGGGAAATAAATGCGAGTACAATTAGCAATACAACTATAACAATACAATAGGATCAGTTACCTTCATACATACGCTGCGCCACCAGATTCCAGGCCTCAGTCGTCTTACAAGATGACCTCTGAGAAAGGTGACTGAAACCTGGGTCAGGTGCGTCCTTTTATACAATGTTCCAATAACAGTACAATGGGGAATGTAAGGTCTTCCATTGGTCCAGGGGCGGGACATATTCAGTACACCGTGGGTCATTGGTCAGCTGGAACACTGAGCGACACCTAATCTTGTGATGTGATTACAGGTTACTTCTGGGCTCCCACCTAAAGACCAGTTCACACCGACCAAAGTATCATACAGTAATATACATGAATCCGGTATCGCTAATAACTTGTTGACGTAATATGTGACAATATCCTCGCAACCACCGAATTATTACTTATGTGACCCTGAACAATTTCATCCCATACACGATGTCCTTACACGGTGTCCTTAATATTTAATGGAACAATACCTATATATATATATATATATATATATATATACAACCCGTGGAGCGCTCTAAACTATTATCTAGAGATGATATAACAGAGCCTAGAAGTCAGAAAAACAGAAATAAAAATAAACTACCTTGGGTGAGCAAATATAATGTGTGCTCACCAGAAATTATTAATAAAGCAAAAAAATTATGGCCCATTATCCAAAGTGATGATAAGTTAAATCTACAGGAACATACATTAATGCCCTGTTTTTCAAGGGGAAAAAACCTGAAAGATTCCCTAGTTAAAACTTTGACTTCTGTACGGCCCATCAAGAAACCTACTTTTTTGTCTAACACTCGGGTAGGATGCTTTAAGTGCACCTGCACTACCTGCCAATTCCTCCTCACGGGGGATGTGTTCTGTCACCCTCAATCAGGTAAACAATTCTTTATTAGACACCACTTTACTTGTAACTCCTCGTTTGTAATTTACCAAATAGTTTGCCCTTGTGGCTTATCTTATATTGGCAAAACCGAGAGCAAGTTTAAGGAGCGCATGGGCAACCACCGGGCTGCCATACGAGCCGCAATCGCTTCGGGTACAAGCGACCAACCCGTTGCCCGTCATTTTGCGCTCTTTAAACATCCTCTCGCAAGTCTTAGATACCGTATGATTGACACGGTTCCAATTAACTCACCATCTTACAGGCAGCCGGTGCAGGGACCAGAGAATGGGTGTTATGTGGCAGGAACGGGCTAGTTAGGTAACAGCCTGGCTGCTGCATTCTGTACATGCTACAACTGGTGCAATTCTTCTGCTGGGAGACCCAGGTAGATGACATTGCAGTAGTCTATATGAGATGATACAAGTGCATGTACGACATCAGGTAGATCTTCTGAGGGAATTAAGTGCTGGAGTCTGGCTATGGTCCACATATGAGGATCTGATTCTGGCTGATACCGGATGTCTAATGGTGTCACTCCACCATCCAGGACACTAATATTCTGCACATGACCAGCATTTTGTAATTCTGAACCCCCAAGCGTAAGTCTGGCTGGTAGCAAAGCTGAGCTGTAGCCCTGCCCTTTGTTGGTGAGCTTCTATCATAAGGACCTGTTTCACCAGCACTGAGTCACAGCGAACTGGCATCACCCACACCTGGAGCTCAGCTAGACATTTAGGATTGGTACTGGGTTCTCAGTACCCAGAGCAAAAGACAGGTCATCTGCATAGCAGTGGTAGATGAGGGCATGACACCTGATTATTTCACACTGTGGTAACATGTACATTGCAAAAAGTATAGGAGAGATGATAAGAACCTTGAAGAACAACACATGGCAATGATAAGTATACTCGAGAAGATTAAAATGGCTTCTCACCTGTGTGTCTTCTCTGGTGTGTAACAAGTTGTGATTTCTGTGTAAAACTGTTACGATTCCTGTACTCCAGACTGGAGAAGATCTTATGGCAGGGATCTGAGTACAGGAACCATATACAGGTTGTGGGAGCTGGAGAGCCTAGTAACCCCTGGCGCCCTAACTCCGTTGTCTCGCCCGTGTTATCAGAAATCCCCTGCGAGACTATGGTTGCTTGAGCCCATGGCAGCCGCGTTCGAAGGGCGGATTATGTCTGCCCAACCCCGATGCCCCCGCAGGTCTTAATGGGAGACAAGGGGAAGTCCGAGACAGGGTGATAACAAGGGGCCCTCTGACTAAGCAACCAAGCCAGGGGTTACAAGCTAACTTAACTAAATCAAAAGGTATGTGCGGATTAGCCGCCAGGGAAAAGGACAACCAAAGATCCACTGATCCGACACTCCTATCCGGCACCGCTGGACACCAGAGTGGATCTTGTGGAAGCGGAATCCTCCGCAAAGCTCCAGAACACAATATAAACAAAATAATAAATTATAGCGGACAAGCCGCAACACACGGCTGCGCCGCGACTCACGAACACCACCAGATGTTAAAGGTGCTCGGTCAGACTCCAGGAATAGATGGTAACTTCCGAGTACAGGATCACTGATAACAGGAACAAACGGATAGACCGGGACTGGGAACTTTCTCTGCAGCAGACACAGGCAAACAGGAAGCTATCACCGGCGTCTGTGAGAAGTCCTGGGAGTGCTTATATTTGAGAGCCCTCCAATCCTGATCCAGACAGGGTAATTACATGATGATGCCGTGCAGCTGCATGCTGCATGGCCAGAACACACAGGCACTGATTAATTAAGACCCAGCAACAGGGAATGCAGTCCGACCGTGGCGTTCCTGTTGCTAGGGTCTGAGCGGCTCTGTGCGCCCGGCGTCTCTGGTTGCTAGGCGCCGGGCCGCACGGCCGCGCGGACCCCGGCGCCTAACAGTACCCCCCCCTTGAGGAGGGGTCAAGGAACCCCTAAATCCGGGTTTCTGAGGAAATTCTTGAAAAAATGCCCTTTTGAGTCTTGGGGCATGAAGGTCCTCATCTAGGACCCACGACCTTTCCTCAGGACCATAACCTCTCCAATGCACCAAAAAATAGAGCCGACCCCGGGACAACCTGGAATCGAGAACCTTCTCAACCACGAACTCCTGCTGACCCTGTACATTAACTGGTGATCTCCCCTGAGGTTTTTTACGAGGAAATCTGCTAGATGAAACATATGGTTTGAGCAAAGAGCAATGGAAGGTATTTCCGATCCGTAAAGTTTTTGGTAGCTGTAACCGGAAAGCAACTGGATTGACTTTCTTGATAATGAGAAATGGTCCAATAAATCTAGGACCCAATCTGGCTGAGGTTTGTCGAAGTTTGATATTGCGAGTCGACAGCCACACCCTGTCTCCTACTTTAAAAGTGCACGGCCGCCGGAGCCTGTCAGAAAATTTTTTTTCCCTGAAAGCTGCTTTTCTGAGAGCAATGTGCACTCTTTTCCAAATAAGTTTAAGATGAGAGGTCAGGGCCAGAGAGGAGACAGAGGAATGTTGGAAAAATGAATTAGCTCTGGGGTGGAAACCAAAAACTGCAAAAAATGGAGATACATTGGTGGAGGAATGACAGGCATTATTATAAGCAAACTCTGCCAATGGAAGAAACTCAGACCAGTCATTTTGGAGTTTGGCCGAGTACAAACGTAAATATTGTTTTAGGGATTGGTTCACTCGCTCAGTCTGTCCATTTGATTGTGGATGATAACCGGAGGTTAATGATAATTTCATCTTTAACGAAGCACAAAAAGACTTCCAAAATTGTGCAATGAATTGTGGACCCCTGTCAGAAACAATATCAGTGGGTAACCCATGGAGTCTGAAAACATGACGGAGAAACAAGACTGCCAATCCCTGGGCAGATGGCAATCGGGGAAGACCAACAAAATGAGCCATCTTACTAAAACGGTCCACTACCACCCATATGACTGTGCATCCAGCTGACAGAGGGAGATCCACCACAAAATCCATGGAGATATGCGACCATGGTCTAAGAGGAACATTCAAAGGCATAAGTTGACCAATAGGTAAAGAGCGAGGAACTTTATGCTGTGCACAGACCTGACACGAAAAAACAAATTCTTTAATGTCTTTAGAAAGACCAGGCCACCACACTGAGCGGGATACCAATTCCAAAGTTTTAGCGACTCCCAGATGCCCTGCAACTTTGCTATCATGAAATTCCTCCAAAACAGTTGCTCTCAAAAACTCAGGAACAAAAAGACGACCAGCAGGAGTATTTCCCGGAGCTTGATGTTGAAGCAGCTTCAATTGAGAGAAAACATCCTGTGTGAGACCTGCCTGAATGACTGAAGGCGGAAGTATGGGAGTAACAGGACTGTTGTCTTGAACGGGAAGAAAACTGCGTGAGAGGGCATCTGCCTTGGTATTCTTGGAACCAGGTCTGAAGGTGATAATGAATTTGAAACGAGTAAAAAATAAAGCCCAACGAGCCTGTCGGGCATTCAATCGCTTAGCTGATTCAATGTATTGAAGATTTTTGTGATCAGTCAAAACTGAAATGGTATGGGTCGCTCCTTCAAGCCAATGTCTCCACTCCTCAAAAGCCCATTTAATAGCCAGCAACTCCCGATTACCAACATCGTAGTTGGATTCAGCAGACGAGAATTTCCTGGACATAAAGGCACAAGGATGTAACTCAAGGGAATTTGGATCCTTCTGAGAAAGGATAGCCCCTACACCAACCTCCGAGGCATCTACCTCAACGATGAAAGGCAATTCTGGGTTGGGATGTCTAAGGACAGGGGCTGAGACAAAGGCTTGTTTCAAGGCCTGAAAAGATGCTTTAGCTTCACATGACCAATTGGTAGGATCCGCTCCCTTCTTAGTGAGCGCCACAATGGGAGCAACTAGGTCAGAGAAAGAGTGAATAAACCTTCTATAGTAGTTTGCAAACCCTAAAAAGCGCTGAATTGCTTTTAAGTTAGTGGGTTGCGCCCAACTCAGGATGGCTTGGAGCTTCTTAGGTTCCATTCGGAATCCCCGAGGGGAAATAATGTACCCTAAAAAGGATACCTCCGTGACGTGAAATTCACACTTCTCCGGTTTGGCATACAAGTGATTTTCACGTAATTTCTTAAGCACCTGACGCACCTGGGTAACATGTTGTTCTACAGAGTCAGAATATATCAAAATGTCGTCTAAATAGACCACGACGAATCTTCCCAGAAACTCACGGAGCACATCATTAATGAGATCCTGAAAGACTGCCGGAGCGTTAGATAGGCCGAATGGCATGACCAGATACTCATAGTGGCCTGATTGAGTACTGAATGCCGTTTTCCACTCATCCCCTGACCTGATTCTAATGAGATTATATGCTCCTCTCAGGTCAATCTTAGAAAAAATAACAGCCGAACGTAGCTGATCAAAGAGGACAGAGATCAGCGGCAGGGGGTAAGTATTTTTTACTGAGATCTTATTCAAGGCTCGAAAGTCAATGCAGGGTCTGAGGGAACCATCCTTCTTCTCTACGAAGAAGAAACCTGCACTTAAAGGGGATTTAGATGGCCTGATAAACCCTTTCTCAAGACTTTCTTTCACATACTCATTCATGGCCACCGTTTCAGGACCAGACAATGCATATAACCTTCCCTTAGGCAACGTGGCACCAGGAATTAACTCAATGGTACAATCATAAGGCCTATGGGGAGGCAAAATATCAGCATTGCCCTTGGAAAACACATCCAAAAAATCCTGGTATTCTCCAGGAATATGTGCAGAGCTGGCAGCGGCTACTCGAATGGGAAGTGTAATACATTCTTTATCACAGATGGTACCCCATTGTAGGATCTCCCCAGACTGCCAATCAATGTTGGGATTATGAAAGGCCAGCCAAGGGTGACCCAGAACCACAGGAACTGCTGGACAATGGGTAAGAAAAAACTCAATCTTTTCAGAATGTAGAGCTCCCACCGAGAGCAAAACTGGAGGTGTACATAGAGAAATAACCCCATTGGATAAGGGACTCCCATCTAAACCATGCATGGTGATACACCTACCTAAGGTTAGCTGAGGAATACCTAAGGCCTTGGCCCATGTTAAGTCCATAAAGTTTCCTGCAGCTCCACTGTCCACAAAAGCAGAGACCGAGGAACAGAGGCTGTCATAAGAAACTTTAGCAGGAACCAACAGTGAATTATTTGAGGAGATGAGCTGTAGACCAAAGTGAACCCCCTCACTATTCACTTGGTCAGGAAGTTTCCCGACTTGTTTGGGCAACTACGGGCAAAATGTCCCTTGCCTCCGCAGTACAAACACAGACCAGAATTTTGCCTCCTGGTTCTTTCTTCCGGAGACAATTTGGAGAGACCAATCTGCATAGGCTCCCCCATGTCTACAGGAACGGAAGGAACACAGGGAAAAGAAACTACAGATGCCCCTTTTTCAGTCCTCCGCTCTCTGAGCCGACGATCTATTTTAATAGAGAGCTCCATGAGTTTATCAAGGGTCTCAGGAGCGGGATACTGAAGGAGGCTGTCTTTTATAGATTCAGATAAGCCGAGGCGAAACTGACTGCGCAGGGCAGGGTCATTCCAGCCACAGTCGTTCGACCAACGGCGAAACTCCGTACAATAATTCTCTGCAGGATTCCTACCCTGTCTTAGAGCACGCAACTGACTTTCTGCGGACGCCTCTCTATCAGGGTCGTCATACAATAGCCCTAAAGATTTTAAAAAGGCGTCTACAGACGATAAGGCCGGATCGTCTGTCTTTAAACCAAAAGCCCAGGTCTGAGGATCCCCCTGAAGCAGAGAAATTATAATTCCAACCCGCTGAGCCTCCGTACCTGAGGAGACTGGTCTTAAACGAAAATACAGTTTACAAGACTCTTTAAAATTAAAAAACTGTTTTCTATCCCCAGAAAAACGGTCAGGCAGATGCATTTTTGGTTCAGGGATGACCCTCGGGGAAGTCCGTAACAGATCTTCCTGTGAGCTCACCCGGAGGGACAGATCCTGAACCATCTGGGTAAGTTCCTGAATCTGACTAACCAGAAACTGGCCAGGATTTGGCCCAACACCGGTGGGATTCATGAGGCCGACAAAATTCTCCCAACTGGATAAGTGAAAAAATTAACTCCTGTTGAAATTTTTTCTTTTGTCAGGCCGGTGATAATGTTACGATTCCTGTACTCCAGACTGGAGAAGATCTTATGGCAGGGATCTGAGTACAGGAACCATATACAGGTTGTGGGAGCTGGAGAGCCTAGTAACCCCTGGCGCCCTAACTCCGTTGTCTCGCCCGTGTTATCAGAAATCCCCTGCGAGACTATGGTTGCTTGAGCCTATGGCAGCCGCGTTCGAAGGGCGGATTATGTCTGCCCAACCCCGATGCCCCCGCAGGTCTTAATGGGAGACAAGGGGAAGTCCGAGACAGGGTGATAACAAGGGGCCCTCTGACTAAGCAACCAAGCCAGGGGTTACAAGCTAACTTAACTAAATCAAAAGGTATGTGCGGATTAGCCGCCAGGGAAAAGGACAACCAAAGATCCACTGATCCGACACTCCTATCCGGCACCGCTGGACACCAGAGTGGATCTTGTGGAAGCGGAATCCTCCGCAAAGCTCCAGAACACAATATAAACAAAATAATAAATTATAGCGGACAAGCCGCAACACACGGCTGCGCCGCGACTCACGAACACCACCAGATGTTAAAGGTGCTCGGTCAGACTCCAGGAATAGATGGTAACTTCCGAGTACAGGATCACTGATAACAGGAACAAACGGATAGACCGGGACTGGGAACTTTCTCTGCAGCAGACACAGGCAAACAGGAAGCTATCACCGGCGTCTGTGAGAAGTCCTGGGAGTGCTTATATTTGAGAGCCCTCCAATCCTGATCCAGACAGGGTAATTACATGATGATGCCGTGCAGCTGCATGCTGCATGGCCAGAACACACAGGCACTGATTAATTAAGACCCAGCAACAGGGAATGCAGTCCGACCGTGGCGTTCCTGTTGCTAGGGTCTGAGCGGCTCTGTGCGCCCGGCGTCTCTGGTTGCTAGGCGCCGGGCCGCACGGCTGCGCGGACCCCGGCGCCTAACAAAAACATTTCTCACACTCAGAACATTGAAATGGCATCTCACCTGTGTGACTTCTCTGATGTATAACGAGAGCTGAGTTGTCTGCAAAACATTTCCCACACTCAGAACATGGAAATGGCTTCTCACCTGTGTGACTTCTCTGATGTGTAACAAGATATGATTTCTGTGTAAAACATTTCCCACACTCAGAGCAAAAATATGGCTTCTCACCTGTGTGACTTTGCTGATGTCTAACAAGGTCTGATTTCCGGGCAAAACATTTCCCACACTCAGAGCAAGAAAATGCCTTCTCACCTGTGTGACTTTTGTTATGACTAACCAGATCTGATTTGTGTGTAAAACATTTCCCACACTTATGACATGGAAATGGCTTCTCAGCTGTGTGACTTCTGTTATGACTAACAAGATCTGATTTGTGTGCAAAACATTTCCCACACTCAAGACATGGAAATGGTTTCTCACCTGTGTGACTTCTCTGATGTGCAACAAGAACTGATTTCTGTACAAAACATTTTCCACAGTCAGAACATGGAAATGGCCTCTCACCTGTGTGAATTCTTTGATGTCTAGCAAGTTGTGATTTCTGTGCAAAATATTTCCCACACTCAGAACATGGAAATGGTGATGTACCTGTGTGACTTCTCTTATGTGCATCAAGAGTTGATTTGTATGTAAAACATTTCCCACACTCAGAACAGGAATATGGTTTCTCACCTGTATGTATTCTCTTATGTATTACAAGAAGTGATTTGTATGTAAAACATTTCCCACACTCAGAACATGGAAATGGAGTCTCACCTGTGTGACTTCGCTGATGTTTAACAAGTTGTGATTTCCGGGTGAAACATTTCCCGCACTCAGAACATGGAAATGGCTTTTCACCAGTGTGATTTCGCTGATGTGTAACAAGATGTGAT